>NW_027064025.1:0-28775 GCF_032884065.1 Artemia franciscana
AAAACTAAAACTTTTGACATAGGAAAAGAGCCTTTAATCACATTCTTTACCATTTGCAATCATAAAATAGTCTAATATCTTCATTTTTTCAACATACGTAGCTATTACCCTCGAAAACTAAAACTTTTGACATTGGAAAAGAGCCTTTAATCACATTCTTTACCATGTGCAATCATAAAATAGTCTAATATCTTCATTTTTTCAATATACGTAGCTATTACCCTCGAAAACTAAAACTTTTGCCATAGAAAAAGAGCCTTTAATCACATTCTTTACCATTTGCAATCATAAATAGTCTAATATCTTCATTTTTTCAACATACGTAGCTATTACCCTCGAAAACTAAAACTTTTGACACAGGAAAAGAGCCTTTAATCACATTCGTTACCATTTGCAATTATAAAATAGTCTAATATCTTCATTTTTTCAACATACGTAGCTATTACCCTCGAAAACTAAAACTTTTGACATAGGAAAAGAGCCTTTAATCACATTCTTTACCATTTGCAATCATAAAATAGTCTAATATCTTCATTTTTTCAACATACGTAGCTATTACCCTCGAAAACGAAAACTTTTGAAATAGGAAAAGAGCCTTTAATCACATTCTTTACCATTTGCAATCATAAAATAGTCTAATATCTTCATTTTTTCAACATACGTAGCTATTACCCTCGAAAACTAAAACTTTTGAAATAGGAAAAGAGCCTTTAAGCACTTTCTTTACCATGTGCAATCATAAAATAGTCTAATATCTTCATTTTTCCAACATACGTAGCTATTACCCTCGAAAACTAAAACTTTTGACATAGGAAAAGAGCCTTTAATCACATTCTTTACCATTTGCAATCATAAAATAGTCTAATATCTTCATTTTTTCAACATACGTAGCTATTACCCTCGAAAACTAAAACTTTTGAAATAGGAAAAGAGCCTTTAAGCACTTTCTTTACCATGCGCAATCATAAAATAGTCTAATATATTCATTTTTCCAACATACGTAGCTATTACCCTCAAAAACTAAAACTTTTGACATAGGAAAAGAGCCATTAATCACATTCGTTACCATTTGCAATTATAAAATAGTCTAATATCTTCATTTTTTCAACATACGTAGCTATTACCCTCGAAAACTAAAACTTTTGAAATAGGAAAAGAGCCTTTAAGCACTTTCTTTACCATGTGCAATCATAAAATAGTCTAATATCTTCATTTTTCCAACATACGTAGCTATTACCCTCGAAAACTAAAACTTTTGACATAGGAAAAGAGCCTTTAATCACTTCTTTACCATGCGCAATCATAAAATAGTCTAATATCTTCATTTTTCCAACATACGTAGCTATTACCCTCGAAAACTAAAACTTTTGACATAGGAAAAGAGCCTTTAATCACATTCTTACCATTTGCAATCATAAAATAGTCTAATATCTTCATTTTTTCAACATACGTAGCTATTACCCTCGAAAACTAAAACTTTTGACATAGGAAAAGAGCCTTTAATCACATTCTTTACCATTTGCAATCATAAAATAGTCTAATATCTTCATTTTTTCAACATACGTAGCTATTACCCTCGAAAACTAAAACTTTTGACATAGGAAAAGAGCCTTTAATCACATTCTTTACCATTGCAATCATAAAATAGTCTAATATCTTCATTTTTTCAACATACGTAGCTATTACCCTCGAAAACTAAAACTTTTGACATAGGAAAAGAGCCTTTAATCACATTCTTTACCATTTGCAATCATAAAATAGTCTAATATCTTCATTTTTTCAACATACGTAGCTATTACCCTCGAAAACTAAAACTTTTGACAAGGAAAAGAGCCTTTAATCACATTCTTTACCATGTGCAATCATAAAATAGTCTAATATCTTCATTTTTTCAACATACGTAGCTATTACCCTCGAAAACTAAAACTTTTGAATAGGAAAAGAGCCTTTAATCACATTCTTTACCATGTGCAATCATAAAATAGTCTAATATCTTCATTTTTTCAACATACGTAGCTATTACCCTCGAAAACTAAAACTTTTGACATAGGAAAAGAGCCTTTAATCACATTCTTTACCATTTGCAATTATAAAATAGTCTAATATCTTCATTTTTTCAACATACGTAGCTATTACCCTCGAAAACTAAAACTTTTGACATAGGAAAAGAGCCTTTAATCACATTCTTTACCATTTGCAATCATAAAATAGTCTAATATCTTCATTTTTTCAACATACGTAGCTATTACCCTCGAAAACTAAAACTTTTGAAATAGGAAAAGAGCCTTTAATCACATTCTTTACCATTTGCAATCATAAAATAGTCTAATATCTTCATTTTTTCAACATACGTAGCTATTACCCTCGAAAACTAAAACTTTTGAATAGGAAAAGAGCCTTTAAGCACTTTCTTTACCATGTGCAATCATAAAATAGTCTAATATCTTCATTTTTCAACATACGTAGCTATTACCCTCGAAAACTAAAACTTTTGACATAGGAAAAGAGCCTTTAATCACATTCTTTACCATTTGCAATCATAAAATAGTCTAATATCTTCATTTTTTCAACATACGTAGCTATTACCCTCGAAAACTAAAACTTTTGAAATAGGAAAAGAGCCTTTAAGCACTTTCTTTACCATGCGCAATCATAAAATAGTCTAATATCTTCATTTTTCCAACATACGTAGCTATTACCCTCGAAAACTAAAACTTTTGACATAGGAAAAGAGCCTTTAATCACATTCTTTACCATTTGCAATCATAAAATAGTCTAATATCTTCATTTTTTCAACATACGTAGCTATTACCCTCGAAAACTAAAACTTTTGACATAGGAAAAGAGCCTTTAAGCACATTCTTTACCATTTGCAATCATAAAATAGTCTAATATCTTCATTTTTTCAACATACGTAGCTATTACCCTCGAAAACTAAAACTTTTGACATAGGAAAAGAGCCTTTAATCACATTCTTTACCATTTGCAATCATAAAATAGTCTAATATCTTCATTTTTTCAACATACGTAGCTATTACCCTCGAAAACTAAAACTTTTGACATAGGAAAAGAGCCTTTAATCACATTCTTTACCATTTGCAATCATAAAATAGTCTAATATCTTCATTTTTTCAACATACGTAGCTATTACCCTCGAAAACTAAAACTTTTGAATAGGAAAAGAGCCTTTAAGCACATTCTTTACCATGTGCAATCATAAAATAGTCTAATATCTTCATTTTTTCAACATACGTAGCTATTACCCTCGAAAACTAAAACTTTTGACATAGGAAAAGAGCCTTTAATCACATTCTTTACCATTGCAATCATAAAATAGTCTAATATCTTCATTTTTTCAACATACGTAGCTATTACCCTCGAAAACTAAAACTTTTGACATAGGAAAAGAGCCTTTAATCACATTCTTTACCATTTGCAATCATAAAATAGTCTAATATCTTCATTTTTTCAACATACGTAGCTATTACCCTCGAAAACTAAAACTTTTGAATAGGAAAAGAGCCTTTAATCACATTCTTTACCATTTGCAATCATAAAATAGTCTAATATCTTCATTTTTTCAACATACGTAGCTATTACCCTCGAAAACTAAAACTTTTGAAATAGGAAAAGAGCCTTTAAGCACTTTCTTTACCATGTGCAATCATAAAATAGTCTAATATCTTCATTTTTCCAACATACGTAGCTATTACCCTCGAAAACTAAAACTTTTGACATAGGAAAAGAGCCTTTAATCACATTCTTTACCATTTGCAATCATAAAATAGTCTAATATCTTCATTTTTTCAACATACGTAGCTATTACCCTCGAAAACTAAAACTTTTGAATAGGAAAAGAGCCTTTAATCACTTCTTTACCATTTGCAATCATAAAATAGTCTAATATCTTCATTTTTTCAACATACGTAGCTATTACCCTCGAAAACTAAAACTTTTGACATAGGAAAAGAGCCTTTAATCACATTCGTTACCATTTGCAATTATAAAATAGTCTAATATCTTCATTTTTTCAACATACGTAGCTATTACCCTCGAAAACTAAAACTTTTGAAATAGGAAAAGAGCCTTTAAGCACTTTCTTTACCATGTGCAATCATAAAATAGTCTAATATCTTCATTTTTCCAACATACGTAGCTATTACCCTCGAAAACTAAAACTTTTGACATAGGAAAAGAGCCTTTAATCACATTCTTTACCATGTGCAATCATAAAATAGTCTAATATCTTCATTTTTCCAACATACGTAGCTATTACCCTCGAAAACTAAAACTTTTGACATAGGAAAAGAGCCTTTAATCACATTCTTTACCATTTGCAATCATAAAATAGTCTAATATCTTCATTTTTTCAACATACGTAGCTATTACCCTCGAAAACTAAAACTTTTGACATAGGAAAAGAGCCTTTAATCACATTCTTTACCATTTGCAATCATAAAATAGTCTAATATCTTCATTTTTTCAACATACGTAGCTATTACCCTCGAAAACTAAAACTTTTGACATAGGAAAAGAGCCTTTAATCACATTCTTTACCATTTGCAATCATAAAATAGTCTAATATCTTCATTTTTTCAACATACGTAGCTATTACCCTCGAAAACTAAAACTTTTGACATAGGAAAAGAGCCTTTAATCACATTCTTTACCATGTGCAATCATAAAATAGTCTAATATCTTCATTTTTTCCAACATACGTAGCTATTACCCTCGAAAACTAAAACTTTTGACATAGGAAAAGAGCCTTTAATCACATTCTTTACCATTTGCAATCATAAAATAGTCTAATATCTTCATTTTTTCAACATACGTAGCTATTACCCTCGAAAACTAAAACTTTTGACATAGGAAAAGAGCCTTTAATCACATTCTTTACCATTTGCAATCATAAAATAGTCTAATATCTTCATTTTTTCAACATACGTAGCTATTACCCTCGAAAACTAAAACTTTTGACATAGGAAAAGAGCCTTTAATCACATTCTTTACCATGTGCAATCATAAAATAGTCTAATATCTTCATTTTTTCAACATACGTAGCTATTACCCTCGAAAACTAAAACTTTTGACATAGGAAAAGAGCCTTTAATCACATTCTTTACCATTTGCAATCATAAAATAGTCTAATATCTTCATTTTTTCAACATACGTAGCTATTACCCTCGAAAACTAAAACTTTTGACATAGGAAAAGAGCCTTTAATCACATTCTTTACCATTGCAATCATAAAATAGTCTAATATCTTCATTTTTTCAACATACGTAGCTATTACCCTCGAAAACTAAAACTTTTGACATAGGAAAAGAGCCTTTAATCACATTCTTTACCATTTGCAATCATAAAATAGTCTAATATCTTCATTTTTTCAACATACGTAGCTATTACCCTCGAAAACTAAAACTTTTGACATAGGAAAAGAGCCTTTAATCACATTCTTTACCATTTGCAATCATAAAATAGTCTAATATCTTCATTTTTTCAACATACGTAGCTATTACCCTCGAAAACTAAAACTTTTGAATAGGAAAAGAGCCTTTAAGCACATTCTTTACCATGTGCAATCATAAAATAGTCTAATATCTTCATTTTTTCAACATACGTAGCTATTACCCTCGAAAACTAAAACTTTTGACATAGGAAAAGAGCCTTTAATCACATTCTTTACCATTTGCAATCATAAAATAGTCTAATATCTTCATTTTTTCAACATACGTAGCTATTACCCTCGAAAACTAAAACTTTTGACATAGGAAAAGAGCCTTTAATCACATTCTTTACCATTTGCAATCATAAAATAGTCTAATATCTTCATTTTTTCAACATACGTAGCTATTACCCTCGAAAACTAAAACTTTTGACATAGGAAAAGAGCCTTTAATCACATTCTTTACCATTTGCAATCATAAAATAGTCTAATATCTTCATTTTTTCAACATACGTAGCTATTACCCTCGAAAACTAAAACTTTTGAATAGGAAAAGAGCCTTTAAGCACATTCTTTACCATGTGCAATCATAAAATAGTCTAATATCTTCATTTTTCCAACATACGTAGCTATTACCCTCGAAAACTAAAACTTTTGACATAGGAAAAGAGCCTTTAATCACATTCTTTACCATTTGCAATCATAAAATAGTCTAATATCTTCATTTTTTCAACATACGTAGCTATTACCCTCGAAAACTAAAACTTTTGAAATAGGAAAAGAGCCTTTAAGCACTTTCTTTACCATGTGCAATCATAAAATAGTCTAATATCTTCATTTTTCCAACATACGTAGCTATTACCCTCGAAAACTAAAACTTTTGACATAGGAAAAGAGCCTTTAATCACATTCGTTACCATTTGCAATTATAAAATAGTCTAATATCTTCATTTTTTCAACATACGTAGCTATTACCCTCGAAAACTAAAACTTTTGACAAGGAAAAGAGCCTTTAATCACATTCTTACCATTTGCAATTATAAAATAGTCTAATATCTTCATTTTTTCAACATACGTAGCTATTACCCTCGAAAACTAAAACTTTTGACATAGGAAAAGAGCCTTTAATCACATTCTTTACCATTTGCAATCATAAAATAGTCTAATATCTTCATTTTTTCAACATACGTAGCTATTACCCTCGAAAACTAAAACTTTTGCCATAGGAAAAGAGCCTTTAATCACATTCTTTACCATGTGCAATCATAAAATAGTCTAATATCTTCATTTTTTCAACATACGTAGCTATTACCCTCGAAAACTAAAACTTTTGACATAGGAAAAGAGCCTTTAATCACATTCTTTACCATTTGCAATCATAAAATAGTCTAATATCTTCATTTTTTCAACATACGTAGCTATTACCCTCGAAAACTAAAACTTTTGACATAGGAAAAGAGCCTTTAATCACATTCTTTACCATGTGCAATCATAAAATAGTCTAATATCTTCATTTTTTCAACATACGTAGCTATTACCCTCGAAAACTAAAACTTTTGACATAGGAAAAGAGCCTTTAATCACATTCTTTACCATTTGCAATCATAAAATAGTCTAATATCTTCATTTTTTCAACATACGTAGCTATTACCCTCGAAAACTAAAACTTTTGATAGGAAAAGAGCCTTTAATCACATTCTTTACCATTGCAATCATAAAATAGTCTAATATCTTCATTTTTCCAACATACGTAGCTATTACCCTCGAAAACTAAAACTTTTGAATAGGAAAAGAGCCTTTAATCACATTCTTTACCATTTGCAATCATAAAATAGTCTAATATCTTCATTTTTCAACATACGTAGCTATTACCCTCGAAAACTAAAACTTTTGACATAGGAAAAGAGCCTTTAATCACATTCTTTACCATTTGCAATCATAAAATAGTCTAATATCTTCATTTTTTCAACATACGTAGCTATTACCCTCGAAAACTAAAACTTTTGACATAGGAAAAGAGCCTTTAAGCACATTCTTTACCATGCGCAATCATAAAATAGTCTAATATCTTCATTTTTTCAACATACGTAGCTATTACCCTCGAAAACTAAAACTTTTGACATAGGAAAAGAGCCTTTAATCACATTCGTTACCATTTGCAATTATAAAATAGTCTAATATCTTCATTTTTTCAACATACGTAGCTATTACCCTCGAAAACTAAAACTTTTGAAATAGGAAAAGAGCCTTTAAGCACTTTCTTTACCATGTGCAATCATAAAATAGTCTAATATCTTCATTTTTCCAACATACGTAGCTATTACCCTCGAAAACTAAAACTTTTGACATAGGAAAAGAGCCTTTAATCACATTCTTTACCATGTGCAATCATAAAATAGTCTAATATCTTCATTTTTTCAACATACGTAGCTATTACCCTCGAAAACTAAAACTTTTGACATAGGAAAAGAGCCTTTAATCACATTCGTTACCATTTGCAATTATAAAATAGTCTAATATCTTCATTTTTTCAACATACGTAGCTATTACCCTCGAAAACTAAAACTTTTGACATAGGAAAAGAGCCTTTAATCACATTCTTTACCATTTGCAATCATAAAATAGTCTAATATCTTCATTTTTTCAACATACGTAGCTATTACCCTCGAAAACTAAAACTTTTGAAATAGGAAAAGAGCCTTTAAGCACTTTCTTTACCATGTGCAATCATAAAATAGTCTAATATCTTCAATTTTTCCAACATACGTAGCTATTACCCTCGAAAACTAAAACTTTTGACATAGGAAAAGACCTTTAATCACATTCGTTACCATTTGCAATCATAAAATAGTCTAATATCTTCATTTTTTCAACATACGTAGCTATTACCCTCGAAAACTAAAACTTTTGACATAGGAAAAGAGCCTTTAATCACATTCTTTACCATTTGCAATCATAAAATAGTCTAATATCTTCATTTTTTCAACATACGTAGCTATTACCCTCGAAAACTAAAACTTTTGACATAGGAAAAGAGCCTTTAATCACATTCTTTACCATTGCAATCATAAAATAGTCTAATATCTTCATTTTTTCAACATACGTAGCTATTACCCTCGAAAACTAAAACTTTTGACATAGGAAAAGAGCCTTTAATCACATTCTTTACCATGTGCAATCATAAAATAGTCTAATATCTTCATTTTCCAACATACGTAGCTATTACCCTCGAAAACTAAAACTTTTGACATAGGAAAAGAGCCTTTAATCATATTCTTTACCATATGCAATCATAAAATAGTCTAATATCTTCATTTTTTCAACATACGTAGCTATTACCCTCGAAAACTAAAACTTTTGACATAGGAAAAGAGCCTTTAATCACATCTTACCATTTGCAATTATAAAATAGTCTAATATCTTCATTTTTTCAACATACGTAGCTATTACCCTCGAAAACTAAAACTTTTGACATAGGAAAAGAGCCTTTAATCACATTCTTTACCATTTGCAATCATAAAATAGTCTAATATCTTCATTTTTTCAACATACGTAGCTATTACCCTCGAAAACTAAAACTTTTGCCATAGGAAAAGAGCCTTTAAGCACATTCTTTACCATGTGCAATCATAAAATAGTCTAATATCTTCATTTTTTCAACATACGTAGCTATTACCCTCGAAAACTAAAACTTTTGACATAGGAAAAGAGCCTTTAATCACATTCTTTACCATATGCAATCATAAAATAGTCTAATATCTTCATTTTTTCAACATACGTAGCTATTACCCTCGAAAACTAAAACTTTTGACATAGGAAAAGAGCCTTTAATCACATTCGTTACCATTTGCAATTACAAAATAGTCTAATATCTTCATTTTTTCAACATACGTAGCTATTACCCTCGAAAACTAAAACTTTTGACATAGGAAAAGAGCCTTTAATCACATTCTTTACCATTTGCAATCATAAAATAGTCTAATATCTTCATTTTTTCAACATACGTAGCTATTACCCTCGAAAACTAAAACTTTTGCCATAGGAAAAGAGCCTTTAAGCACATTCTTTACCATGTGCAATCATAAAATAGTCTAATATCTTCATTAACATACGTAGCTATTACCCTCGAAAACTAAAACTTTTGAAATAGGAAAAGAGCCTTTAATCACATTCTTTACCATTGCAATCATAAAATAGTCTAATATCTTCATTTTTCAACATACGTAGCTATTACCCTCGAAAACTAAAACTTTTGACATAGGAAAAGAGCCTTTAATCACATTCTTTACCATTTGCAATCTAAAATAGTCTAATATCTTCATTTTTTCAACATACGTAGCTATTACCCTCGAAAACTAAAACTTTTGAAATAGGAAAAGAGCCTTTAAGCACTTTCTTTACCATGTGCAATCATAAAATAGTCTAATATCTTCATTTTTCCAACATACGTAGCTATTACCCTCGAAAACTAAAACTTTTGACATAGGAAAAGAGCCTTTAATCACATTCTTTACCATGTGCAATCATAAAATAGTCTAATATCTTCATTTTTTCAACATACGTAGCTATTACCCTCGAAAACTAAAACTTTTGACATAGGAAAAGAGCCTTTAATCACATTCTTTACCATTTGCAATCATAAAATAGTCTAATATCTTCATTTTTTCAACATACGTAGCTATTACCCTCGAAAACTAAAACTTTTGAAATAGGAAAAGAGCCTTTAAGCACTTTCTTTACCATGTGCAATCATAAAATAGTCTAATATCTTCATTTTTCCAACATACGTAGCTATTACCCTCGAAAACTAAAACTTTTGACATAGGAAAAGAGCCTTTAATCACATTCTTTACCATTTGCAATCATAAAATAGTCTAATATCTTCATTTTTTCAACATACGTAGCTATTACCCTCGAAAACTAAAACTTTTGACATAGGAAAAGAGCCTTTAATCACATTCTTTACCATGTGCAATCATAAAATAGTCTAATATCTTCATTTTTCCAACATACGTAGCTATTACCCTCGAAAACTAAAACTTTTGCCATAGGAAAAGAGCCTTTAAGCACATTCTTTACCATGTGCAATCATAAAATAGTCTAATATCTTCATTTTTTCTACATACGTAGCTATTACCCTCGAAAACTAAAACTTTTGACATAGGAAAAGAGCCTTTAATCACATTCGTTACCATTTGCAATTATAAAATAGTCTAATATCTTCATTTTTTCAATATACGTAGCTATTACCCTCGAAAACTAAAACTTTTGACATAGGAAAAGAGCCTTTAATAACATTCTTTACCATTTGCAATCATAAAATAGTCTAATATCTTCATTTTTTCAACATAGGTAGCTATTACCCTCGAAAACTATAACTTTTGCCATAGGAAAAGAGCCTTTAAGCACATTCTTTACCATGTGCAATCATAAAATAGTCTAATATCTTAATTTTTTCAACATACGTAGCTATTACCCTCGAAAACTAAAACTTTTGACATAGGAAAAGAGCCTTTAATCGCATTCTTTACCATTTGCAATCATAAAATAGTCTAATATCTTCATTTTTTCAACATACGTAGCTATTACCCTCGAAAACTAAAACTTTTGACATAGGAAAAGAGCCTTTAATCACATTCTTTACCATGTGCAATCATAAAATAGTCTAATATCTTCATTTTTCCAACATACGTAGCTATTACCCTCGAAAACGTATACTTTTGAAATAGGAAAAGAGCCTTTAATCACATTCTTTACCATTTGCAATCATAAAATAGTCTGATATCTTCATTTTTTCAACATACGTAGCTATTACCCTCGAAAACTAAAACTTTTGAAATAGGAAAAGAGCCTTTAAGCACTTTCTTTACCATGTGCAATCATAAAATAGTCTAATATCTTCATTTTTCCAACATACGTAGCTATTACCCTCGAAAACTAAAACTTTTGACATAGGAAAAGAGCCTTTAATAACATTCTTTACCATTTGCAATCATAAAATAGTCTAATATCTTCATTTTTTCAACATACGTAGCTATTACCCTCGAAAACTAAAACTTTCGAAATAGGAAAAGAGCCTTTAAGCACTTTCTTTACCATGTGCAATCATAAAATAGTCTAATATCTTCATTTTTCCAACGTACTTAGCTATTACCCTCAAAAACTAAAACTTTTGACATAGGAAAAGAGCCTTTAATCACATTCGTTACCATTTGCAATTATAAAATAGTCTAATATCTTCATTTTTTCAACATACGTAGCTATTACCCTCGAAAACAAAAACTTTTGACATAGGAAAAGAGCCTTTAATCACATTCGTTACCATTTGCAATTATAAAATAGTCTAATATCTTCATTTTATCAACATACGTAGCTATTACCCTCGAAAACTAAAACTTTTGACATAGGAAAAGAGCCTTTAATCACATTCTTTACCATTTGCAATCATAAAATAGTCTAATATCTTCATTTTTTCAACATACGTAGCTATTACCCTCGAAAACTAAAACTTTTGAAATAGGAAAAGAGTCTTTAAGCACTTTCTTTACCATGTGCAATCATAAAATAGTCTAATATCTTCATTTTTCCAACATACGTAGCTATTACCCTCGAAAACTAAAACTTTTGACATAGGAAAAGAGCCTTTAATCACATTCTTTACCATGTGCAATCATAAAATAGTCTAATTTCTTCATTTTTCCAACATACGTAGCTATTACCCTCGAAAACTAAAACTTTTGACATAGGAAAAGAGCCTTTAATCACATTCGTTACCATTTGCAATTATAAAATAGTCTAATATCTTCATTTTTTCAACATACGTAGCTATTACCCTCGAAAACTAAAACTTTTGACATAGGAAAAGAGCCTTTAATCACATTCTTTACCATTTGCAATCATAAAATAGTCTAATATCTTCATTTTTTCAACATACGTAGCTATTACCCTCGAAAACAAAAACTTTTGACATAGGAAAAGAGCCTTTAATCACATCCGTTACCATTTGCAATTATAAAATAGTCTAATATCTTCATTTTTTCAACATACGTAGCTATTACCCTCGAAAACTAAAACTTTTGACATAGGAAGAGAGCCTTTAATCACATTCTTTACCATTTGCAATCATAAAATAGTCTAATATCTTCATTTTTTCAACATACGTAGCTATTACCCTCGAAAACTAAAACTTTTGACATAGGAAAAGAGCCTTTAATCACATTCTTTACCATGTGCAATCATAAAATAGTCTAATATCTTCATTTTTCAAAACATACGTAGCTATTACCCTCGAAAACTAAAACTTTTGACATAGGAAAAGAGCCTTTAATCACATTCTTTACCATTTGCAATCATAAAATAGTCTAATATCTTCATTTTTCCAACATACGTAGCTATTACCCTCGAAAACGAAAACTTTTGAAATAGGAAAAGAGCCTTTAATCACATTCTTTACCATTTGCAATCATAAAATAGTCTAATATCTTCATTTTTTCAACATACGTAGCTATTACCCTCGAAAACTAAAACTTTTGAAATAGGAAAAGAGCCTTTAAGCACTTTCTTTACCATGTGCAATCATAAAATAGTCTAATATCTTCATTTTTCTAACATACGTAGCTATTACCCTCGAAAACTAAATCTTTTGACATAAGAAAAGAGTCTTTAATAACATTCTTTACCATTTGCAATCATAAAATAGTCTAATATCTTCATTTTTCAACATACGTAGCTATTACCCTCGAAAACTTAAATTTTTGAAATAGGAAAAGAGCCTTTAATCACATTCTTTACCATGTGCAATCATAAAATAGTCTAATATCGTCATTTTTTCAACAAACGTAGCTATTACCCTCGAAAACTAAAACTTTTGACATAGAAATAGAGCCTTTAATCACATTCGTTACCATTTGCAATTATAAAATAGTCTAATATCTTCATTTTTTCAACATACGCAGCTATTACCCTCAAAAACTAAAACTTTTGACATAGGAAAAGAGCCTTTAATCACATTCGTTACCATTTGCAATTATAAAATAGTCTAATATCTTCATTTTTTCAACATACGTAGCTATTACCCTCGAAAACTAAAACTTTTGACATAGGAAAAGAGCCTTTAATCACATTCTTTACCATGTGCAATCATAAAATAGTCTAATATCTTCATTTTTCCAACATACGTAGCTATTACCCTCGAAAACGAAAACTTTTGAAATGGGAAAAGAGCCTTTAATCACATTCTTTACCATTTGCAATCATAAAATAGTCTAATATCTTCATTTTTTCAACATACGTAGCTATTACCCTCGAAAACTAAAACTTTTGAAATAGGAAAAGAGCCTTTAAGCACTTTCTTTACCATGTGCAATCATAAAATAGTCTAATATCTTCATTTTTTCAACATACGTAGCTATTACCCTCGAAAACTAAAACTTTTGACATAGGAAAAGAGCCTTTAATCACATTCTTTGCCATGTGTAATCATAAAATAGTCTAATATCTTCATTTTTCCAACATACGTAGCTATTATCCTCGAAAACAAAAACTTTTGAAATAGGAAAAGAGCCTTTAATCACGATCTTTACCATTTGCAATCATAAAATAGTCTAATATCTTCATTTTTTCAACATACGTAGCTATTACCCTCGAAAACTAAAACTTTTGAAATAGGAAAAGAGCCTTTAAGCACTTTCTTTACCATGTGCAATCATAAAATAGTCTAATATCTTCATTTTTCCAACATACGTAGCTATTACCCTCGAAAACTAAAACTTTTGACATAGGAAAAGAGCCTTTAATCACATTCTTTACCATGTGCAATCATAAAATAGTCTAATATCTTCATTTTTCCAACATACGTAGCTATTACCCTCGAAAACAAAAACTTTTGAAATAGGAAAAGAGCCTTTAATCACATTCTTTACCATTTGCAATCATAAAATAGTCTAATATCTTCATTTTTCCAACATACGTAGCTATTACCCTCAAAACGAAAACTTTTGAAATAGGAAAAGAGCCTTTAATCACATTCTTTACCATTTGCAATCATAAAATAGTCTAATATTTTCATTTATTCAACATACGTAGCTATTACCCTCGAAAACTAAAACTTTTGAAATAGGAAAAGAGCCTTTAAGCACTTTCTTTACCATGTGCAATCATAAAATAGTCTAATATCTTCATTTTTCCAACATAAGTAGCTATTACCCTCGAAAACTAAAACTTTTGACATAGGAAAAGAGCCTTTAATCACATTCTTTACCATTTGCAATCATAAAATAGTCTAATATCTTCATTTTTTCAACATACGTAGCTAATACCCTCGAAAACTAAAACTTTTGCCATAGAAAAAGAGCCTTTAATCACATTTTTTACCATGTGCAATCATAAAATAGTCTAATATCTTCATTTTTCCAACATACGTAGCTATTACCCTCGAAAACAAAACTTTTGAAATAGGAAAAGAGCCTTTAATCACATTCTTTACCACTTGCAATCATAAAATAGTCTAATATCTTCGTTTTTTCAACATACGTAGCTATTACCCTCGAAAACTAAAACTTTTGACATAGGAAAAGAGCCTTTAATCACATTCTTTACCATTTGCAATCATAAAATAGTCTAATATCTTCATTTTTCAACATACGTAGCTATTACCCTCGAAAACTAAAACTTTTGAAATAGGAAAAGAGCCTTTAAGCACTTTCTTTACCATGTGCAATCATAAAATAGTCTAATATCTTCATTTTTTCAACATACGCAGCTATTACCCTCGAAAACTAAAACTTTTGACATAGGAATAGAGCCTTTAATCACATTCGTTACCATTTGCAATTATAAAATAGTCTAATATCTTCATTTTTTCAACATACGCAGCTATTACCCTCAAAAACTAAAACTTTTGACATAGGAAAAGAGCCTTTAATCACATTCGTTACCATTTGCAATTATAAAATAGTCTAATATCTTCATTTTTTCAACATACGTAGCTATTACCCTCGAAAACTAAAACTTTTGACATAGGAAAAGAGCCTTTAATCACATTCTTTATCATGTGCAATCATAAAATAGTCTAATATCTTCATTTTTCCAACATACGTAGCTATTACCCTCGAAAACGAAAACTTTTGAAATGGGAAAAGAGCCTTTAATCACATTCTTTACCATTTGCAATCATAAAATAGTCTAATATCTTCATTTTTTCAACATACGTAGCTATTACCCTCGAAAACTAAAACTTTTGAAATAGGAAAAGAGCCTTTAAGCACTTTCTTTACCATGTGCAATCATAAAATAGTCTAATATCTTCATTTTTTCAACATACGTAGCTATTACCCTCGAAAACTAAAACTTTTGACATAGGAAAAGAGCCTTTAATCACATTCTTTGCCATGTGTAATCATAAAATAGTCTAATATCTTCATTTTTCCAACATACGTAGCTATTATCCTCGAAAACAAAAACTTTTGAAATAGGAAAAGAGCCTTTAATCACAATCTTTACCATTTGCAATCATAAAATAGTCTAATATCTTCATTTTTTCAACATACGTAGCTATTACCCTCGAAAACTAAAACTTTTGAAATAGGAAAAGAGCCTTTAAGCACTTTCTTTACCATGTGCAATCATAAAATAGTCTAATATATCCATTTTTCCAACATACGTAGCTATTACCCTCGAAAACTAAAACTTTTGACATAGGAAAAGAGCCTTTAATCACATTCTTTACCATGTGCAATCATAAAATAGACTAATATCTTTATTTTTCCAACATACGTAGCTATTACCCTCGAAAACAAAAACTTTTGAAATAGGAAAAGAGCCTTTAATCACATTCTTTACCATTTGCAATCATAAAATAGTCTAATATCTTCATTTTTCCAACATACGTAGCTATTACCCTCAAAAACGAAAACTTTTGAAATAGGAAAAGAGCCTTTAATCACATTCTTTACCATTTGCAATCATAAAATAGTCTAATATTTTCATTTATTCAACATACGTAACTATTACCCTCGAAAACTAAAACTTTTGAAATAGGAAAAGAGCCTTTAAGCACTTTCTTTACCATGTGCAATCATAAAATAGTCTAATATCTTCATTTTTCCAACATAAGTAGCTATTACCCTCGAAAACTAAAACTTTTGACATAGGAAAAGAGCCTTTAATCACATTCTTTACCATTTGCAATCATAAAATAGTCTAATATCTTCATTTTTTCAACATACGTAGCTAATACCCTCGAAAACTAAAACTTTTGCCATAGAAAAAGAGCCTTTAATCACATTTTTTACCATGTGCAATCATAAAATAGTCTAATATCTTCATTTTTCCAACATACGTAGCTATTACCCTCGAAAACAAAACTTTTGAAATAGGAAAAGAGCCTTTAATCACATTCTTTACCACTTGCAATCATAAAATAGTCTAATATCTTCGTTTTTTCAACATACGTAGCTATTACCCTCGAAAACTAAAACTTTTGACATAGGAAAAGAGCCTTTAATCACATTCTTTACCATTTGCAATCATAAAATAGTCTAATATCTTCAATTTTTCAACATACGTAGCTATTACCCTCGAAAACTAAAACTTTTGAAATAGGAAAAGAGCCTTTAAGCACTTTCTTTACCATGTGCAATCATAAAATAGTCTAATATCTTCATTTTTTCAACATACGCAGCTATTACCCTCGAAAACTAAAACTTTTGACATAGGAATAGAGCCTTTAATCACATTCGTTACCATTTGCAATTATAAAATAGTCTAATATCTTCATTTTTTCAACATACGCAGCTATTACCCTCAAAAACTAAAACTTTTGACATAGGAAAAGAGCCTTTAATCACATTCGTTACCATTTGCAATTATAAAATAGTCTAATATCTTCATTTTTTCAACATACGTAGCTATTACCCTCGAAAACGAAAACTTTTGAAATAGGAAAAGAGCCTTTAATCACATTCTTTACCATTTGCAATCATAAAATAGTCTAATATCTTCATTTTTTCAACATACGTAGCTATTACCCTCGAAAACTAAAACTTTTGACATAGGAAAAGAGCCTTTAATCACATTCTTTACCATGTGCAATCATAAAATAGTCTAATATCTTCATTTTTTCAACATACGTAGCTATTACCCTCGAAAACTAAAACTTTTGAAATAGGAAAAGAGCCTTTAATCACAATCTTTACCATGTTGCAATCATAAAATAGTCTAATATCTTCATTTTTTCAACATACGTAGCTATTACCCTCGAAAACTAAAACTTTTGAAATAGGAAAAGAGCCTTTAATCACATTCTTTACCATGTGCAATCATAAAATAGTCTAATATCTTCATTTTTCCAACATACGTAGCTATTACCCTCGAAAACTAAAACTTTTGACATAGGAAAAGAGCCTTTAATCACATTCTTTACCATGTGCAATCATAAAATAGTCTAATATCTTCATTTTTCAACATACGTAGCTATTACCCTCGAAAACTAAAACTTTTGAAATAGGAAAAGAGCCTTTAATCACATTCTTTACCATTTGCAATCATAAAATAGTCTAATATCTTCATTTTTCCAACATACGTAGCTATTACCCTCGAAAACTAAAACTTTTGACATAGGAAAAGAGCCTTTAATCACATTCTTTACCATTTGCAATCATAAAATAGTCTAATATCTTTCATTTTTCAACATACGTAGCTATTACCCTCGAAAACTAAAACTTTTGAAATAGGAAAAGAGCCTTTAATCACATTCTTTACCATTTGCAATCATAAAATAGTCTAATATCTTCATTTTTCCAACATACGTAGCTATTACCCTCGAAAACTAAAACTTTTGAATAGGAAAAGAGCCTTTAATCACATTCTTTACCATTTGCAATCATAAAATAGTCTAATATCTTCATTTTTTCAACATACGTAGCTATTACCCTCGAAAACTAAAACTTTTGCATAGGAAAAGAGCCTTTAATCACATTTTTTACCATGTGCAATCATAAAATAGTCTAATATCTTCATTTTTCCAACATACGTAGCTATTACCCTCGAAAACTAAAACTTTTGAAATAGGAAAAGAGCCTTTAATCACATTCTTTACCATTGCAATCATAAAATAGTCTAATATCTTCATTTTTTCAACATACGTAGCTATTACCCTCGAAAACTAAAACTTTTGACATAGGAAAAGAGCCTTTAATCACATTCTTTACCATGTGCAATCATAAAATAGTCTAATATCTTCATTTTTCAACATACGTAGCTATTACCCTCGAAAACTAAAACTTTTGAAATAGGAAAAGAGCCTTTAATCACATTCTTTACCATTGCAATCATAAAATAGTCTAATATCTTCATTTTTTCAACATACGTAGCTATTACCCTCGAAAACTAAAACTTTTGACATAGGAAAAGAGCCTTTAATCACATTCTTTACCATTTGCAATCATAAAATAGTCTAATATCTTCATTTTTTCAACATACGTAGCTATTACCCTCGAAAACTAAAACTTTTGACATAGGAAAAGAGCCTTTAATCACATTCTTTACCATGTGCAATCATAAAATAGTCTAATATCTTCATTTTTTCAACATACGTAGCTATTACCCTCGAAAACTAAAACTTTTGACATAGGAAAAGAGCCTTTAATCACATTCTTTACCATTTGCAATCATAAAATAGTCTAATATCTTCATTTTTTCAACATACGTAGCTATTACCCTCGAAAACTAAAACTTTTGAAATGGAAAAGAGCCTTTAATCACATTCTTTACCATTTGCAATCATAAAATAGTCTAATATCTTCATTTTTTCAACATACGTAGCTATTACCCTCGAAAACTAAAACTTTTGAAATAGGAAAAGAGCCTTTAATCACATTCTTTACCATGTGCAATCATAAAATAGTCTAATATCTTCATTTTTTCAACATACGTAGCTATTACCCTCGAAAACTAAAACTTTTGACATAGGAAAAGAGCCTTTAATCACATTCTTTGCCATGTGTAATCATAAAATAGTCTAATATCTTCATTTTTCCAACATACGTAGCTATTATCCTCGAAAACAAAAACTTTTGAAATAGGAAAAGAGCCTTTAATCACAATCTTTACCATTTGCAATCATAAAATAGTCTAATATCTTCATTTTTTCAACATACGTAGCTATTACCCTCGAAAACTAAAACTTTTGAAATAGGAAAAGAGCCTTTAAGCACTTTCTTTACCATGTGCAATCATAAAATAGTCTAATATATCCATTTTTCCAACATACGTAGCTATTACCCTCGAAAACTAAAACTTTTGACATAGGAAAAGAGCCTTTAATCACATTCTTTACCATGTGCAATCATAAAATAGTCTAATATCTTTATTTTTCCAACATACGTAGCTATTACCCTCGAAAACAAAAACTTTTGAAATAGGAAAAGAGCCTTTAATCACATTCTTTACCATTTGCAATCATAAAATAGTCTAATATCTTCATTTTTCCAACATACGTAGCTATTACCCTCAAAAACGAAAACTTTTGAAATAGGAAAAGAGCCTTTAATCACATTCTTTACCATTTGCAATCATAAAATAGTCTAATATTTTCATTTATTCAACATACGTAGCTATTACCCTCGAAAACTAAAACTTTTGAAATAGGAAAAGAGCCTTTAAGCACTTTCTTTACCATGTGCAATCATAAAATAGTCTAATATCTTCATTTTTCCAACATAAGTAGCTATTACCCTCGAAAACTAAAACTTTTGACATAGGAAAAGAGCCTTTAATCACATTCTTTACCATTTGCAATCATAAAATAGTCTAATATCTTCATTTTTTCAACATACGTAGCTAATACCCTCGAAAACTAAAACTTTTGCCATAGAAAAAGAGCCTTTAATCACATTTTTTACCATGTGCAATCATAAAATAGTCTAATATCTTCATTTTTCCAACATACGTAGCTATTACCCTCGAAAACAAAACTTTTGAAATAGGAAAAGAGCCTTTAATCACATTCTTTACCACTTGCAATCATAAAATAGTCTAATATCTTCGTTTTTTCAACATACGTAGCTATTACCCTCGAAAACTAAAACTTTTGACATAGGAAAAGAGCCTTTAATCACATTCTTTACCATTTGCAATCATAAAATAGTCTAATATCTTCAATTTTTCAACATACGTAGCTATTACCCTCGAAAACTAAAACTTTTGAAATAGGAAAAGAGCCTTTAAGCACTTTCTTTACCATGTGCAATCATAAAATAGTCTAATATCTTCATTTTTTCAACATACGCAGCTATTACCCTCGAAAACTAAAACTTTTGACATAGGAATAGAGCCTTTAATCACATTCGTTACCATTTGCAATTATAAAATAGTCTAATATCTTCATTTTTTCAACATACGCAGCTATTACCCTCAAAAACTAAAACTTTTGACATAGGAAAAGAGCCTTTAATCACATTCGTTACCATTTGCAATTATAAAATAGTCTAATATCTTCATTTTTTCAACATACGTAGCTATTACCCTCGAAAACTAAAACTTTTGAAATAGGAAAAGAGCCTTTAATCACATTCTTTACCATTTGCAATCATAAAATAGTCTAATATCTTCATTTTTTCAACATACGTAGCTATTACCCTCGAAAACTAAAACTTTTGAAATAGGAAAAGAGCCTTTAAGCACTTTCTTTACCATGTGCAATCATAAAATAGTCTAATATCTTCATTTTTTCAACATACGTAGCTATTACCCTCGAAAACTAAAACTTTTGACATAGGAAAAGAGCCTTTAATCACATTCTTTGCCATGTGTAATCATAAAATAGTCTAATATCTTCATTTTTCCAACATACGTAGCTATTACCCTCGAAAACAAAAACTTTTGAAATAGGAAAAGAGCCTTTAATCACATTCTTTACCATTTGCAATCATAAAATAGTCTAATATCTTCATTTTTTCAACATACGTAGCTATTACCTCGAAAACTAAAACTTTTGAAATAGGAAAAGAGCCTTTAAGCACTTTCTTTACCATGTGCAATCATAAAATAGTCTAATATCTTCATTTTTCCAACATACGTAGCTATTACCCTCGAAAACTAAAACTTTTGACATAGGAAAAGAGCCTTTAATCACATTCTTTACCATGTGCAATCATAAAATAGTCTAATATCTTCATTTTTCCAACATACGTAGCTATTACCCTCGAAAACTAAAACTTTTGAAATAGGAAAAGAGCCTTTAATCACATTCTTTACCATTTGCAATCATAAAATAGTCTAATATCTTCATTTTTCCAACATACGTAGCTATTACCCTCGAAAACGAAAACTTTTGAAATAGGAAAAGAGCCTTTAATCACATTCTTTACCATTTGCAATCATAAAATAGTCTAATATCTTCATTTTTCAACATACGTAGCTATTACCCTCGAAAACTAAAACTTTTGAAATAGGAAAAGAGCCTTTAATCACTTCTTTACCATGTGCAATCATAAAATAGTCTAATATCTTCATTTTTCCAACATACGTAGCTATTACCCTCGAAAACTAAAACTTTTGACATAGGAAAAGAGCCTTTAATCACATTCTTTACCATTTGCAATCATAAAATAGTCTAATATCTTCATTTTTTCAACATACGTAGCTATTACCCTCGAAAACTAAAACTTTTGCCATAGGAAAAGAGCCTTTAATCACATTCTTTACCATGTGCAATCATAAAATAGTCTAATATCTTCATTTTTCCAACATACGTAGCTATTACCCTCGAAAACTAAAACTTTTGAAATAGGAAAAGAGCCTTTAATCACATTCTTTACCATTTGCAATCATAAAATAGTCTAATATCTTCATTTTTTCAACATACGTAGCTATTACCCTCGAAAACTAAAACTTTTGACATAGGAAAAGAGCCTTTAATCACATTCTTTACCATTTGCAATCATAAAATAGTCTAATATCTTCATTTTTTCAACATACGTAGCTATTACCCTCGAAAACTAAAACTTTTGAAATAGGAAAAGAAACTTTAAGCACTTTCTTTACCATGTGCAATCATAAAATAGTCTAATATCTTCATTTTTCCAACATACGTAGCTATTACCCTCGAAAACTAAAACTTTTGACATAGGAAAAGAGCCTTTAATCACATTCTTTACCATGTGCAATCATAAAATAGTCTAATATCTTCATTTTTCCAACATACGTAGCTATTACCCTCGAAAACTAAAACTTTTGACATAGGAAAAGAGCCTTTAATCACATTCGTTACCATTTGCAATTATAAAATAGTCTAATATCTTCATTTTTTCAACATACGTAGCTATTACCCTCGAAAACTAAAGCTTTTGAAATAGGAAAAGAGCCTTTAAGCACTTTCTTTACCATGTGCAATCATAAAATAGTCTAATATCTTCATTTTTTCAACATACGTAGCTATTACCCTCGAAAACTAAAACTTTTGACAATAGGAAAAGAGCCTTTAATCACATTCTTTACCATTTGCAATCATAAAATAGTCTAATATCTTCATTTTTTCAACATACGTAGCTATTACCCTCGAAAACTAAAACTTTTGAAATAGGAAAAGAGCCTTTAATCACATTCTTTACCATTTGCAATCATAAAATAGTCTAATATCTTCATTTTTTCAACATACGTAGCTATTACCCTCGAAAACTAAAACTTTTGACATAGGAAAAGAGCCTTTAATCACATTCTTTACCATGTGCAATCATAAAATAGTCTAATATCTTCATTTTTCAACATACGTAGCTATTACCCTCGAAAACTAAAACTTTTGAAATAGGAAAAGAGCCTTTAATCACATTCTTTACCATTTGCAATCATAAAATAGTCTAATATCTTCATTTTTTCAACATACGTAGCTATTACCCTCGAAAACTAAAACTTTTGAAATAGGAAAAGAGCCTTTAATCACATTCTTTACCATTTGCAATCATAAAATAGTCTAATATCTTCATTTTTTCAACATACGTAGCTATTACCCTCGAAAACTAAAACTTTTGACATAGGAAAAGAGCCTTTAATCACATTCTTTACCATGTGCAATCATAAAATAGTCTAATATCTTCATTTTTCCAACATACGTAGCTATTACCCTCGAAAACTAAAACTTTTGAATAGGAAAAGAGCCTTTAATCACATTCTTTACCATTTGCAATCATAAAATAGTCTAATATCTTCATTTTTCCAACATACGTAGCTATTACCCTCGAAAACGAAAACTTTTGAAATAGGAAAAGAGCCTTTAATCACATTCTTTACCATTTGCAATCATAAAATAGTCTAATATCTTCATTTTTTCAACATACGTAGCTATTACCCTCGAAAACTAAAACTTTTGACATAGGAAAAGAGCCTTTAATCACATTCTTTACCATGTGCAATCATAAAATAGTCTAATATCTTCATTTTTCCAACATACGTAGCTATTACCCTCGAAAACTAAAACTTTTGACATAGGAAAAGAGCCTTTAATCACATTCTTTACCATTTGCAATCATAAAATAGTCTAATATCTTCATTTTTTCAACATACGTAGCTATTACCCTCGAAAACTAAAACTTTTGACATAGGAAAAGAGCCTTTAATCACATTCTTTACCATGTGCAATCATAAAATAGTCTAATATCTTCATTTTTCCAACATACGTAGCTATTACCCTCGAAAACTAAAACTTTTGACATAGGAAAAGAGCCTTTAATCACATTCTTTACCATGTGCAATCATAAAATAGTCTAATATCTTCATTTTTTCAACATACGTAGCTATTACCCTCGAAAACTAAAACTTTTGACATAGGAAAAGAGCCTTTAATCACATTCTTTACCATTTGCAATCATAAAATAGTCTAATATCTTCATTTTTTCAACATACGTAGCTATTACCCTCGAAAACTAAAACTTTTGACATAGGAAAAGAGCCTTTAATCACATTCTTTACCATTTGCAATCATAAAATAGTCTAATATCTTCATTTTTCCAACATACGTAGCTATTACCCTCGAAAACTAAAACTTTTGAAATAGGAAAAGAGCCTTTAATCACATTCTTTACCATGTGCAATCATAAAATAGTCTAATATCTTCATTTTTCCAACATACGTAGCTATTACCCTCGAAAACTAAAACTTTTGACATAGGAAAAGAGCCTTTAATCACATTCTTTACCATGTTGCAATCATAAAATAGTCTAATATCTTCATTTTTCCAACATACGTAGCTATTACCCTCGAAAACTAAAACTTTTGAAATAGGAAAAGAGCCTTTAATCACATTCTTTACCATTTGCAATCATAAAATAGTCTAATATCTTCATTTTTTCAACATACGTAGCTATTACCCTCGAAAACTAAAACTTTTGACATAGGAAAAGAGCCTTTAATCACATTCTTTACCATTTGCAATCATAAAATAGTCTAATATCTTCATTTTTTCAACATACGTAGCTATTACCCTCGAAAACTAAAACTTTTGACATAGGAAAAGAGCCTTTAATCACATTCTTTACCATTTGCAATCATAAAATAGTCTAATATCTTCATTTTTTCAACATACGTAGCTATTACCCTCGAAAACTAAAACTTTTGACATAGGAAAAGAGCCTTTAATCACATTCTTTACCATTGCAATCATAAAATAGTCTAATATCTTCATTTTTTCAACATACGTAGCTATTACCCTCGAAAACTAAAACTTTTGACATAGGAAAAGAGCCTTTAATCACATTCTTTACCATTTGCAATCATAAAATAGTCTAATATCTTCATTTTTTCAACATACGTAGCTATTACCCTCGAAAACTAAAACTTTTGAATAGGAAAAGAGCCTTTAATCACATTCTTTACCATTTGCAATCATAAAATAGTCTAATATCTTCATTTTTCAACATACGTAGCTATTACCCTCGAAAACTAAAACTTTTGAAATAGGAAAAGAGCCTTTAATCACATTCTTTACCATGTGCAATCATAAAATAGTCTAATATCTTCATTTTTCCAACATACGTAGCTATTACCCTCGAAAACTAAAACTTTTGACATAGGAAAAGAGCCTTTAATCACATTCTTTACCATTTGCAATCATAAAATAGTCTAATATCTTCATTTTTCCAACATACGTAGCTATTACCCTCGAAAACTAAAACTTTTGAAATAGGAAAAGAGCCTTTAATCACATTCTTTACCATTTGCAATCATAAAATAGTCTAATATCTTCATTTTTTCAACATACGTAGCTATTACCCTCGAAAACTAAAACTTTTGAATAGGAAAAGAGCCTTTAATCACATTCTTTACCATGTGCAATCATAAAATAGTCTAATATCTTCATTTTTCCAACATACGTAGCTATTACCCTCGAAAACTAAAACTTTTGACATAGGAAAAGAGCCTTTAATCACATTCTTTACCATGTGCAATCATAAAATAGTCTAATATCTTCATTTTTTCAACATACGTAGCTATTACCCTCGAAAACTAAAACTTTTGACATAGGAAAAGAGCCTTTAATCACATTCTTTACCATTTGCAATCATAAAATAGTCTAATATCTTCATTTTTTCAACATACGTAGCTATTACCCTCGAAAACTAAAACTTTTGACATAGGAAAAGAGCCTTTAATCACATTCTTTACCATTTGCAATCATAAAATAGTCTAATATCTTCATTTTTTCAACATACGTAGCTATTACCCTCGAAAACTAAAACTTTTGACATAGGAAAAGAGCCTTTAATCACATTCTTTACCATTTGCAATCATAAAATAGTCTAATATCTTCATTTTTTCAACATACGTAGCTATTACCCTCGAAAACTAAAACTTTTGACATAGGAAAAGAGCCTTTAATCACATTCTTTACCATGTGCAATCATAAAATAGTCTAATATCTTCATTTTTCCAACATACGTAGCTATTACCCTCGAAAACTAAAACTTTTGACATAGGAAAAGAGCCTTTAATCACATTCTTTACCATTTGCAATCATAAAATAGTCTAATATCTTCATTTTTTCAACATACGTAGCTATTACCCTCGAAAACTAAAACTTTTGACATAGGAAAAGAGCCTTTAATCACATTCTTTACCATGTGCAATCATAAAATAGTCTAATATCTTCATTTTTTCAACATACGTAGCTATTACCCTCGAAAACTAAAACTTTTGACATAGGAAAAGAGCCTTTAATCACATTCTTTACCATGTGCAATCATAAAATAGTCTAATATCTTCATTTTTCAACATACGTAGCTATTACCCTCGAAAACTAAAACTTTTGACATAGGAAAAGAGCCTTTAATCACATTCTTTACCATGTGCAATCATAAAATAGTCTAATATCTTCATTTTTTCAACATACGTAGCTATTACCCTCGAAAACTAAAACTTTTGACATAGGAAAAGAGCCTTTAATCACATTCTTTACCATGTGCAATCATAAAATAGTCTAATATCTTCATTTTTCCAACATACGTAGCTATTACCCTCGAAAACTAAAACTTTTGACATAGGAAAAGAGCCTTTAATCACATTCTTTACCATGTGCAATCATAAAATAGTCTAATATCTTCATTTTTCCAACATACGTAGCTATTACCCTCGAAAACTAAAACTTTTGACATAGGAAAAGAGCCTTTAATCACATTCTTTACCATTTGCAATCATAAAATAGTCTAATATCTTCATTTTTTCAACATACGTAGCTATTACCCTCGAAAACTAAAACTTTTGACATAGGAAAAGAGCCTTTAATCACATTCTTTACCATTTGCAATCATAAAATAGTCTAATATCTTCATTTTTTCAACATACGTAGCTATTACCCTCGAAAACTAAAACTTTTGAAATAGGAAAAGAGCCTTTAATCACATTCTTTACCATGTGCAATCATAAAATAGTCTAATATCTTCATTTTTCCAACATACGTAGCTATTACCCTCGAAAACTAAAACTTTTGACATAGGAAAAGAGCCTTTAATCACATTCTTTACCATTTGCAATCATAAAATAGTCTAATATCTTCATTTTTTCAACATACGTAGCTATTACCCTCGAAAACTAAAACTTTTGACATAGGAAAAGAGCCTTTAATCACATTCTTTACCATGTGCAATCATAAAATAGTCTAATATCTTCATTTTTTCAACATACGTAGCTATTACCCTCGAAAACTAAAACTTTTGCATAGGAAAAGAGCCTTTAATCACATTCTTTACCATTTGCAATCATAAAATAGTCTAATATCTTCATTTTTTCAACATACGTAGCTATTACCCTCGAAAACTAAAACTTTTGACATAGGAAAAGAGCCTTTAATCACATTCGTTACCATTTGCAATTATAAAATAGTCTAATATCTTCATTTTTTCAACATACGTAGCTATTACCCTCGAAAACTAAAACTTTTGACATAGGAAAAGAGCCTTTAATCACATTCTTTACCATTTGCAATCATAAAATAGTCTAATATCTTCATTTTTTCAACATACGTAGCTATTACCCTCGAAAACTAAAACTTTTGAAATAGGAAAAGAGCCTTTAATCACATTCTTTACCATGTGCAATCATAAAATAGTCTAATATCTTCATTTTTCAACATACGTAGCTATTACCCTCGAAAACTAAAACTTTTGACATAGGAAAAGAGCCTTTAATCACATTCGTTACCATTTGCAATCATAAAATAGTCTAATATCTTCATTTTTTCAACATACGTAGCTATTACCCTCGAAAACTAAAACTTTTGACATAGGAAAAGAGCCTTTAATCACATTCTTTACCATTTGCAATCATAAAATAGTCTAATATCTTCATTTTTCAACATACGTAGCTATTACCCTCGAAAACTAAAACTTTTGACATAGGAAAAGAGCCTTTAATCACATTCTTTACCATTTGCAATCATAAAATAGTCTAATATCTTCATTTTTTCAACATACGTAGCTATTACCCTCGAAAACTAAAACTTTTGACATAGGAAAAGAGCCTTTAATCACATTCTTTACCATTTGCAATCATAAAATAGTCTAATATCTTCATTTTTTCAACATACGTAGCTATTACCCTCGAAAACTAAAACTTTTGACATAGGAAAAGAGCCTTTAATCACATTCTTTACCATTGCAATCATAAAATAGTCTAATATCTTCATTTTTTCAACATACGTAGCTATTACCCTCGAAAACTAAAACTTTTGACATAGGAAAAGAGCCTTTAATCACATTCTTTACCATTTGCAATCATAAAATAGTCTAATATCTTCATTTTTTCAACATACGTAGCTATTACCCTCGAAAACTAAAACTTTTGA
>NW_027064026.1:0-28744 GCF_032884065.1 Artemia franciscana
AAATGAGCCTTTAATCAAATTCTTTACCATATGCAATCATAAAATAGTCTAATATCTTCATTTTTTCAACATACTTAGCTATTACCCTCGAAAACTAAAACTTTTGAAATAGGAAAAGAGCCTTTAATCACATTCTTTACCATGTGCAATCATAAAATTGTCTAATATCTTCATTTTTTCAACATATGTAGCTATTACCCTCGAAAACTAAAACTTTTGAAATAGGAAAAGAGCCTTTAATCACATTCTTTACCGTTTGCAATCATAAAATAGTCTAATATCTTCATTTTTTCAACATACGTAGCTATTACCCTCGAAAACTAAAACTTTTGAAATAGGAAAAGAGCCTTTAATCACATTCTTTACCATGTGCAATCATAAAATAGTCTAATATCTTCATTTTTTCAACAGACATAGCTATTATCCTCGAAAACTAAAACTTTTGAAATAGGAAAAGAGCCTTTAATCACATTCTTTACCATTTGCAATCATAAAATAGTCTAATATCTTCATTTTTTCAACATACGTAGCTATTACCCTCGAAAACTAAACTTTTGAAATAGGAAAAGAGCCTTTAATCACATTCTTTACCATTTGCAATCATAAAATAGTCTAATATCTTAATTTTTTCCACAGACAAAGCTATTACCCTCGAAAACTAAAACTTTTGACATAGGAAAAGAGCCTTTAATCACATTCTGTACCATTGCAATCATAAAATAGTCTAATATCTTCATTTTTTCAACATACGTAGCTATTACCCTCGAAAACTAAAACTTTTGAAATAGGAAAAAGAGCCTTTAATCACATTCTTAACCATGTGCAATCATAAAATTGTCTAATATCTTCATTTTTTCCACAGACAAAGCTCTTACCACCGAAAACTAAGACTTTTGAAATAGGAAAAGAGCCTTTAATCACATTCTTTACCATTTGCAATCATAAAATAGTCTAATATCTTCATTTTTTCAACATACGTAGCTATTACCCTAGAAAACTAAAACTTTTGAAATAGGAAAAGAGCCTTTAATCACATTCTTTACCATATGCAATCATAAAAATAGTCTAATATCTTCATTTTTTCAACATACGTAGCTATTACCCTCGTAAACTAAAACTTTTGAAATAGGAAAAGAGCCTTTTATCACATTCTTTACCATTTGCAATCATAAAATAGTCTAATATCTTCATTTTTTCAACAAACGTAGCTATTACCCTCGAAAACTAAAACTTTTGACATAGGAAAAGAGCCTTTAATCACATTCTTTACCATGTACAATCATAAAATTGTATAATATCTTCATTTTTTCAACATACGTAGCTATTACCCTCGAAAACTAAAAACTTTTGACATAGGAAAAGAGCCTTTAATCAAATTCTTTACCATAACCAATCATAAAATAGTCTAATATCTTCATTTTTTCAACATACGTAGCTATTACCCTCGAAAAATAAAACTTTTGAAATAGGAAAAGAGCCTTTAATCACATTCTTTACCATGTGCAATCATAAAATTGTCTAATATCTTCATTTTTTCAACATACGTAGCTATTACCCTCGAAAACTAAAACTTTTGAAATAGGAAAAGAGCCTTTAATCACATTCTTTACCATGTGCAATCATAAAATAGTCTAATATCTTCATTTTTTCAACAGACCTAGCTATTATCCTCGAAAACTAAAACTTTTGAAATAGGAAAAGAGCCTTTAATCACATTCTGTACCATTTGCAATCATAAAATAGTCTAATATCTTCATTTTTTCAACATACGTAGCTATTACCCTCAAAAACTAAAACTTTTGAAATAGGAAAAGAGCCTTTAATCACATTCTTAACCATGTGCAATCATAAAATTGTCTAATATCTTCATTTTTTCAACATACGTAGCTATTACCCTCGAAAAATAAAACTTTTGAAATAGGAAAAGAGCCTTTAATCACATTCTTTACCATTTACAATCATAAAATAGTCTAATATCTTCATTTTTTCAACATACGTAGCTATTACCCTCGAAAACTAGAACTTTTGACATAGGAAAAGAGCCTTTAATCACATTCTTTACCATATGCAATCATAAAACAGTCTAATTTCTTCATTTTGTCAACATACGTAGCTAGAACCCTCGAAAACTAAAACTTTTGAAATAGGAAAAGAGCCTTTAATCACATTCTTTACCATGTGCAATCATAAAATTGTCTAATATCTTCATTTTTTCAACATACATAGCTATTACCCTCGAAAACTAAAACTTTTGAAATAGGAAAATAGCCTTTAATCACATTCTTTACCATTTGCAATGATAAAATAGTCTAATATCTTCATCTTTTCAACATACGTAGCTATTACCCTCGAAAACTAAAACTTTTGAAATAGGAAAAGAGCCTTTAATCACATTCTTTACCATGAGCATTCATAAAATAGTCTAATATCTTCATTTTTTCCACAGAACTAGCTATTACCCTCGAAAACTAAAACTTGTGAAATAGGAAAAGAGCCTTTAATCACATTCTTTACCATTTGCAATCATAAAATAGTCTAATATCTTCATTTTTTCAACATACGTAGCTATTACCCTCGAAAACTAAATTTTTGAAATAGGAAAAGAGCCTTTAATCACATTCTTTACCATTTGCAATCATAAAATAGTCTAATATCTTCAGTTTTTCCATAGACAAAGCTATTACCCTCGAAAACTAAAACTTTTGAAAAAGGAAAAGTGCCTTTAATCTCATTCTTTACCATTTGCAATCATAAAATAGTCTAATATCTTCATTTTTTCAACATACATAGCTATTACACTCGAAAACTAAAACTTTTGAAATAGGAAAAGAGCCTTTAATCACATTCTTTACCATGTGCAATCATAAAATTGTCTAATATCTTCATTTTTTTCAACATACATAGCTGTTACCCTCGAAAACTAAAACTTTTGAAATAGGAAAAGAGCCTTTAATCACATTCTTTACCATTTGCAATCATAAAATAGTCTAATATCTTCATTTTTTCAACATACGTAGCTATTATCCTCGAAAACTAAAACTTTTGAAATAGGAAAAGAGCCTTTAATCACATTCTTTACCATTTGCAGTCATAAAATAGTCTAATATCTTCATTTTTTTCAACATAAGTAGCTATTACCCTCGAAAACTAAAACTTTTGACATAGAAAAAGAGCTATTACCCTCGAAAACTATAACTTTTGACATAGAAAAAGAGCCTTTAATCACATTCTTTACCATGTGCAATCATAAAATTGTCTAATATCTTCATTTTTTCCACAGACAAAGCTCTTACCCCCGAAAACTAAGACTTTTGACATAGGAAAAGAGCCTTTAATCACATTCTTTACCATTTGTAATCATAAAATAGTCTAATATCTTCATTTTTTCAACATACGTAGCTAATACCCTCGAAAACTAAAACTTTTGAAATAGGAAAAGAGCCTTTAATCACATTCTTTACCATGTGCAATCATAAAATAGTCTAATATCTTCAATTTTTCAACATACGTAGCTATTATCCTCGAAAACTAAAACTTTAGACATAGAAAAAGAGCCTTTAATCACATTCTTTACCATGTGCAATCATAAAATTGTCGAATATCTTCATTTTTTCAACATACGTAGCTATTACCCTCGAAAACTAAAACTTTTGACATAGGAAATGAGCCTTTAATCAAATTCTTTACCATATGCAATCATAAAATAGTCTAATATCTTCATTTTTTCAACATACTTAGCTATTACCCTCGAAAACTAAAACTTTTGAAATAGGAAAAGAGCCTTTAATCACATTCTTTACCATGTGCAATCATAAAATTGTCTAATATCTTCATTTTTTCAACATATGTAGCTATTACCCTCGAAAACTAAAACTTTTGAAATAGGAAAAGAGCCTTTAATCACATTCTTTACCGTTTGCAATCATAAAATAGTCTAATATCTTCATTTTTTCAACATACGTAGCTATTACCCTCGAAAACTAAAACTTTTGAAATAGGAAAAGAGCCTTTAATCACATTCTTTACCATGTGCAATCATAAAATAGTCTAATATCTTCATTTTTTCAACAGACCTAGCTATTATCCTCGAAAACTAAAACTTTTGAAATAGGAAAAGAGCCTTTAATCACATTCTTTACCATTTGCAATCATAAAATAGTCTAATATCTTCATTTTTTCAACATACGTAGCTATTACCCTCGAAAACTAAAACTTTTGAAATAGGAAAAGAGCCTTTAATCACATTCTTTACCATTTGCAATCATAAAATAGTCTAATATCTTAATTTTTTCCACAGACAAAGCTATTACCCTCGAAAACTAAAACTTTTGACATAGGAAAAGAGCCTTTAATCACATTCTTTACCATTTGCAATCATAAAATAGTCTAATATCTTCATTTTTTCAACATACGTAGCTATTACCCTCGAAAACTAAAACTTTTGAAATAGGAAAAGAGCCTTTAATCACATTCTTTACCATTTGCAATCATAAAATAGTCTAATATCTTCATTTTTTCCACAGACAAAGCTCTTACCCCCGAAAACTAAGACTTTTAACATAGGAGAAGAGCCTTTAATCACATTCTTTACCATATGCAATCATAAAATTGTCTAATATCTTCATTTTTTCAACATACGTAGCTATTACCCTCGAAAACTAAAACTTTTGACATAGAAAAAGAGCCTTTAATAACATTCTTTACCATGTGCAATCATAAAATTGTCTAATATCTTCATTTTTTCCACAGACAAAGCTCTTACCCCCGAAAACTAAGACTTTTAACATAGGAGAAGAGCCTTTAATCACATTCTTTACCATATGCAATCATAAAATTGTCTAATATCTTTATTTTTTCAACATACGTAGCTATTACCCTCGAAAACTAAAACTTTTGAAATAGGAAAAGAGCCTTTAATCACATTCTTTACCATGTGCAATCATAAAATAGTCTAATATCTTCATTTTTTTCAACATACGTAGCTATTACCCTCGAAAACTAAAACTTTTGACATAGGAAAAGAGCCTTTAATCACATTCTTTACCATTTGCAGTCATAAAATAGTCTAATATCTTCATTTTTTCAACATAAGTAGCTATTACCCTCGAAAACTATAACTTTTGACATAGAAAAAGAGCCTTTAATCACATTCTTTACCATGTGCAATCATAAAATTGTCTAATATCTTCATTTTTTTCCACAGACAAAGCTCTTACCCCCGAAAACTAAGACTTTTGACATAGGAAAAGAGCCTTTAATCACATTCTTTACCATTTGTAAACATAAAATAATCTAATATCTTCATTTTTTCAACATACGTAGCTATTACCCTCGAAAACTAAACTTTTGAAATAGGAAAAGAGCCTTTAATCACATTCTTTACCATGTGCAATCATAAAATAGTCTAATATCTTCATTTTTTCAACATACGTAGCTATTACCCTCGTAAACTAAAACTTTTGAAATAGGAAAAGAGCCTTTTATTACATTCTTTACCATTTGCAATCATAAAATAGTCTAATATCTTCATTTTTTCAACAAACGTAGCTATTACCCTCGAAAACTAAAACTTTTGACATAGAAAAAGAGCCTTTAATCACATTCTTTACCATTTGCAATCATAAAATTGTCCAATATCTTCATTTTTTCAACATACTTAGCTATTACCCTCGAAAACTAAAACTTTTGACATAGGAAAAGAGCCTTTAATCAAATTCTTTACCATATGCAATCATAAAATAGTCTAATATCTACATTTTTTTCAACATACGTAGCTATTACCCTCGAAAACTAAAACTTTTGAAATAGGAAAAGAGCCTTTAATCACATTCTTTACCATGTGCAATCATAAAATTGTCTAATATCTTCATTTTTTCAACATATGTAGCTATTACCCTCGAAAACTAAAACTTTTTAAATAGGAAAAGAGCCTTTAATCACATTCTTTACCGTTTGCAATCATAAAATAGTCTAATATCTTCATTTTTTCAACATACGTAGCTATTATCCCCAAAAACTAAAACTTTTGAAATAGGAAAGAGCCTTTAATCACATTCTTTACCATGTGCAATCATAAAATAGTCTAATATCTTCATTTTTTCAACAGACCTAGCTATTATCCTAGAAAACTAAAACTTTTGAAATAGGAAAAGAGCCTTTAGTCACATTCTTTACCATTTGCAATCATAAAATAGTCTAATATCTTCATTTTTTCAACATACGTAGCTATTACCCTCGAAAACTAAAACTTTTGAAATAGGAAAAGAGCCTTTAATCACATTCTTTACCATGTGCAATCATAAAATTGTCTAATATCTTCATTTTTTCAACATACATAGCTATTACCCTCGAAAACTAAAACTTTTGAAATAGGAAAAGAGCCTTTAATCAAATTCTTTACCATTTGCAATCATAAAATAGTCTAATATCTTCATTTTTTTCAACATACGTAGCTATTATCCTCGAAAACTAAAACTTTTGAAATAGGAAAAGAGCCTTTAATCACATTCTTTACCATTTGCAGTCATAAAATAGTCTAATATCTTCATTTTTTCAACATAAGTAGCTATTACCCTCGAAAACTAAAACTTTTGACATAGAAAAAGAGCCTTTAATAACATTCTTTACCATGTGCAATCATAAAATTGTCTAATATTTTCATTTTTTCCACAGACAAAGCTCTTACCCCCGAAAAACTAAGACTTTTAACATAGGAGAAGAGCCTTTAATCACATTCTTTACCATGTGCAATCATAAAATTGTCTAATATCTTCATTTTTTCAACATACGTAGCTATTACCCTCGAAAACTAAAACTTTTGAAATAGGAAAAGAGCCTTTAATTACATTCTTTACCATGTGCAATCATAAAATAGTCTAATATCTTCATTTTTTCAACATACGTAGCTATTACCCTCGAAAACTAAAACTTTTGACATAGGAAAAGAGCCTTTAATCACATTCTTTACCATTTGCAGTCATAAAATAGTCTAATATCTTCATTTTTTCAACATAAGTAGCTATTACCCTCGAAAACTATAACTTTTGACATAGAAAAAGAGCCTTTAATCACATTCTTTACCATGTGCAATCATAAAATTGTCTAATATCTTCATTTTTTCCACAGACAAAGCTCTTACCCCCGAAAACTAAGACTTTTGACATAGGAAAAGAGCCTTTAATCACATTCTTTACCATTTGTAATCATAAAATAGTCTAATATCTTCATTTTTTCAACATACGTAGCTATTACTTTCGAAAACTAAAACTTTTGAAATAGGAAAAGAGCCTTTAATCACATTCTTTACCATGTGCAATCATAAAATTGTCTAATATCTTAATTTTTTCAACATATGTAGCTATTACCCTCGAAAACTAAAACTTTTGAAATAGGAAAAGAGCCTTTAATCACATTCTTTACCGTTTGCAATCATAAAATAGTCTAATATCTTCATTTTTTCAACATACGTAGCTATTACCCTCGAAAACTAAAACTTTTGAAATAGGAAAAGAGCCTTTAATCACATTCTTTACCATTTGCAATCATAAAATAGTCTAATATCTTCATTTTTTCAACATACGTAGCTATTATCCTCGAAAACTAAAACTTTTGAAATAGGAAAAGAGCCTTTAATAACATTCTTTACCATTTGCAATCATAAAATAGTCTAATATCTTCATTTTTTCAACATACGTAGCTATTACCCTCGAAAACTAAAACTTTTGAAATAGGAAAAGAGCCTTTAATCACATTCTTTACCATTTGCAATCATAAAATAGTCTAATATCTTCATTTTTTCCACAGACAAAGCTATTACCCTCGAAAACTAAAACTTTTGACATAGGAAAAGAGCCTTTAATCACATTCTTTACCATGTGCAATCATAAAATAGTCTAATATTTTCTTTTTTTCAACAGACCTAGCTATTATCCTCGAAAACTAAAACTTTTGAAATAGGAAAAGAGCCTTTAATCACATTCTGTACCATTTGCAATCATAAAATAGTCTAATATCTTCATTTTTTCAACATACGTAGCTATTACCCTCAAAAACTAAAACTTTTGAAATAGGAAAAGAGCCTTTAATCACATTCTTAACCATGTGCAATCATAAAATTGTCTAATATCTTCATTTTTTCAACATACGTAGCTATTAACCTCGAAAAATAAAACTTTTGAAATAGGAAAAGAGCCTTTAATCACATTCTTTACCATTTACAATCATAAAATAGTCTAATATCTTAATTTTTCAACATACGTAGCTATTACCCTCGAAAACTAGAACTTTTGACATAGGAGAAGAGCCTTTAATCACATTCTTTACCATATGCAATCATAAAACAGTCTAATTTCTTCATTTTGTCAACATACGTAGCTATTACCATCGAAAACTAAAACTTTTGAAATAGGAAAAGAGCCTTTAATCACATTCTTTACCATGTGCAATCATAAAATTGTCTAATATCTTCATTTTTTCAAAATACATAGCTATTACCCTCGAAAACTAAAACTTTTGAAATAGGAAAATAGCCTTAATCACATTCTTTACCATTTGCAATGATAAAATAGTCCAATATCTTCATCTTTTCACATACGTAGTTATTACCCTCGAAAACTAAAACTTTTGAAATAGGAAAAGAGCCTTTAATCACATTCTTTACCATGAGCAATCATAAAAGAGTCTATTATCTTCATTTTTTTCACAGACCTAGCTATTACCCTCGAAAACTAAAACTTTTGAAATAGGAAAAGAGCCTTTAATCACATTCTTTACCATTTGCAATCATAAAATAGTCAAATATCTTCATTTTTTCAACATACGTAGCTATTACCCTCGAAAACTAAAACTTTTGAAATAGGAAAAGAGCCTTTAATCACATTCTTTACCATTTGCAATCATAAAATAGTCTAATACCTTCATTTTTTCCACCGACAAAGCTATTACCCTCGAAAACTAAAACTTTTGACATAGGAAAAGAGCCTTTAATCACATTCTTTACCATTTGTAATCATAAAATAGTCTAATATCTTCATTTTTTCAACATACGTAGCTATTACTTTCGAAAACTAAAACTTTTGAAATAGGAAAAGAGCCTTTAATCACATTCTTTACCATGTGCAATCATAAAATAGTCTAATATCTTCATTTTTTCAACATACGTAGCTATTACCCTCGAAAACTAAAACTTTACACATAGAAAAAGAGCCTTTAATCACATTCTTTACCATGTGCAATCATAAAATTGTCGAATATCTTCATTTTTTCAACATACGTAGCTATTACCCTCGAAAACTAAAACTTTTGACATAGGAAATGAGCCTTTAATCAAATTCTTTACCATATGCAATCATAAAATAGTCTAATATCTTCATTTTTTCAACATACTTAGCTATTACCCTCGAAAACTAAAACTTTTGAAATAGGAAAAGAGCCTTTAATCACATTCTTTACCATGTGCAATCATAAAATTGTCTAATATCTTCATTTTTTCAACATATGTAGCTATTACCCTCGAAAACTAAAACTTTTGAAATAGGAAAAGAGCCTTTAATCACATTCTTTACCGTTTGCAATCATAAAATAGTCTAATATCTTCATTTTTTCAACATACGTAGCTATTACCCTCGAAAACTAAAACTTTTGAAATAGGAAAAGAGCCTTTAATCACATTCTTTACCATTTGCAATCATAAAATAGTCTAATATCTTCATTTTTTCAACATACGTAGCTATTATCCTCGAAAACTAAAACTTTTGAAATAGGAAAAGAGCCTTTAATAACATTCTTTACCATTTGCAATCATAAAATAGTCTAATATCTTCATTTTTTCAACATACGTAGCTATTACCCTCGAAAACTAAAACTTTTGAAATAGGAAAAGAGCCTTTAATCACATTCTTTACCATTTGCAATCATAAAATAGTCTAATATCTTCATTTTTTCCACAGACAAAGCTATTACCCTCGAAAACTAAAACTTTTGACATAGGAAAAGAGCCTTTAATCACATTCTTTACCATGTGCAATCATAAAATAGTCTAATATCTTCTTTTTTTCAACAGACCTAGCTATTATCCTCGAAAACTAAAACTTTTGAAATAGGAAAAGAGCCTTTAATCACATTCTGTACCATTTGCAATCATAAAATAGTCTAATATCTTCATTTTTTCAACATACGTAGCTATTACCCTCAAAAACTAAACTTTTGAAATAGGAAAAGAGCCTTTAATCACATTCTTAACCATGTGCAATCATAAAATTGTCTAATATCTTCATTTTTTCAACATACGTAGCTATTAACCTCGAAAAATAAAACTTTTGAAATAGGAAAAGAGCCTTTAATCACATTCTTTACCATTTACAATCATAAAATAGTCTAATATCTTAATTTTTTCAACATACGTAGCTATTACCCTCGAAAACTAGAACTTTTGACATAGGAGAAGAGCCTTTAATCACATTCTTTACCATATGCAATCATAAAACAGTCTAATTTCTTCATTTTGTCAACATACGTAGCTATTACCATCGAAAACTAAAACTTTTGAAATAGGAAAAGAGCCTTTAATCACATTCTTTACCATGTGCAATCATAAAATTGTCTAATATCTTCATTTTTTCAACATACATAGCTATTACCCTCGAAAACTAAAACTTTTGAAATAGGAAAATAGCCTTTAATCACATTCTTTACCATTTGCAATGATAAAATAGTCCAATATCTTCATCTTTTCAACATACGTAGTTATTACCCTCGAAAACTAAAACTTTTGAAATAGGAAAAGAGCCTTTAATCACATTCTTTACCATGAGCAATCATAAAATAGTCTAATATCTTAATTTTTTCCACAGAACTAGCTATTACCCTCGAAAACTAAAACTTTTGAAATAGGAAAAGAGCCTTTAATCACATTCTTTACCATTTGCAATCATAAAATAGTCAAATATCTTCATTTTTTCAACATACGTAGCTATTACCCTCGAAAACTAAAACTTTTGAAATAGGAAAAGAGCCTTTAATCACATTCTTTACCATTTGCAATCATAAAATAGTCTAATATCTTCATTTTTTCCACAGACAAAGCTATTACCCTCGAAAACTAAAACTTTTGAAAAAGGAAAAGTGCCTTTAATCACATTCTTTACCATTTGCAATCATAAAATAGTCTAATATCTTCATTTTTTCAACATACGTAGCTATTACCCTCGAAAACTAAAACTTTTGAAATAGGAAAAGAGCCTTTAATCACATTCTTTACCATGTGCAATCATAAAATTGTCTAATATCTTCATTTTTTCAACATACATAGCTATTACCTTCGAAAACTAAAACTTTTGAAATAGGAAAAGAGCCTTTAATCAAATTCTTTACCATTTGCAATCATAAAATAGTCTAATATCTTCATTTTTTTCAACATACGTAGCTATTATCCTCGAAAACTAAAACTTTTGAAATAGGAAAAGAGCCTTTAATCACATTCTTTACCATTTGCAGTCATAAAATAGTCTAATATCTTCATTTTTTCAACATAAGTAGCTATTACCCTCGAAAACTAAAACTTTTGACATAGAAAAAGAGCCTTTAATAACATTCTTTACCATGTGCAATCATAAAATTGTCTAATATTTTCATTTTTCCACAGACAAAGCTCTTACCCCCGAAAACTAAGACTTTTAACATAGGAGAAGAGCCTTTAATCACATTCTTTACCATGTGCAATCATAAAATTGTCTAATATCTTTATTTTTTCAACATACGTAGCTATTACCCTCGAAAACTAAAACTTTTGAAATAGGAAAAGAGCCTTTAATCACATTCTTTACCATGTGCAATCATAAAATAGTCTAATATCTTCATTTTTTCAACATACGTAGCTATTACCCTCGAAAACTAAAACTTTTGACATAGGAAAAGAGCCTTTAATCACATTCTTACCATTTGCAGTCATAAAATAGTCTAATATCTTCATTTTTGTCAACATAAGTAGCTATTACCCTCGAAAACTATAACTTTTGACATAGAAAAAGAGCCTTTAATCACATTCTTTACCATGTGCAATCATAAAATTGTCTAATATCTTCATTTTTTCCACAGACAAAGCTCTTACCCCCGAAAACTAAGACTTTTGACATAGGAAAAGAGCCTTTAATCACATTCTTTACCATTTGTAATCATAAAATAGTCTAATATCTTCATTTTTTCAACATACGTAGCTATTACCCTCGAAAACTAAAACTTTTGAAATAGGAAAAGAACCTTTAATCACATTCTTTACCATGTGCAATCATAAAATAGTCTAATATCTTCATTTTTTCAACATACGTAGCTATTACCCTCGAAAACTAAAACTTTTGAAATAGGAAAAGAGCCTTTAATCACATTCTTTACCGTTTGCAATCATAAAATAGTCTAATATCTTCATTTTTTCAACATACGTAGCTATTACCCCTCGAAAACTAAAACTTTTGAAATAGGAAAAGAGCCTTTAATCACATTCTTTACCATGTGCAATCATAAAGTAGTCTAATATCTTCATTTTTTCAACAGACCTAGCTATTATCCTCGAAAACTAAAACTTTTGAAATAGGAAAAGAGCCTTTAATCACATTCTTTTACCATTTGCAATCATAAAATAGTCTAATATCTTCATTTTTTCAACATACGTAGCTATTACCCTCGAAAACTAAAACTTTTGAAATAGGAAAAGAGCCTTTAATCACATTCTTTACCATTTGCAATCATAAAATAGTCTAATATCTTAATTTTTTCCACAGACAAAGCTATTACCCTCGAAAACTAAAACTTTTGACATAGGAAAAGAGCCTCTAATCACATTCTTTACCATTTGCAATCATAAAATACTCTAATATCTTCATTTTTTCAACATACGTAGCTATTACCCTCGAAAACTAAAACTTTTGAAATAGGAAAAGAGCCTTTAATCACATTCTTTACCATTTGCAATCATAAAATAGTCTAATATCTTCATTTTTTCAACATACGTAGCTATTACCCTCGAAAACTAAAACTTTTGAAATAGGAAAAGAGCCTTTAATCACATTCTTTACCATTTGCAATCATAAAATTGTCTAATATCTTAATTTTTTCAACATGCGTAGCTATTACCCTCGAAAACTAAAACTTTTGAAATAGGAAAAGAGCCTTTAATCACATTCTTTACCATTTGCAATCATAAAATAGTCTAATATCTTCATTTTTTCCACAGACAAAGCTATTACCCTCGAAAACTAAAACTTTTGAAAAAGGAAAAGTGCCTTTAATCACATTCTTTACCATTTGCAATCATAAAATAGTCTAATATCTTCATTTTTTCAACATACGTAGCTATTACCCTCGAAAACTAAAACTTTTGAAATAGGAAAGGGAGCCTTTAATCACATTCTTTACCATGTGCAATCATAAAATTGTCTAATATCTTCATTTTTTCAACATACATAGCTATTACCCTCGAAAACTAAAACTTTTGAAATAGGAAAAGAGCCTTTAATCAAATTCTTTACCATTTGCAATCATAAAATAGTCTAATATCTTCATTTTTTTCAACATACGTAGCTATTATCCTCGAAAACTAAAACTTTTGAAATAGGAAAAGAGCCTTTAATCACATTCTTTACCATTTGCAGTCATAAAATAGTCTAATATCTTCATTTTTTTCAACATAAGTAGCTATTACCCTCGAAAACTAAAACTTTTGACATAGAAAAAGAGCCTTTAATAACATTCTTTACCATGTGCAATCATAAAATTGTCTAATATTTTCATTTTTTCCACAGACAAAGCTCTTACCCCCGAAAACTAAGACTTTTAACATAGGAGAAGAGCCTTTAATCACATTCTTTACCATGTGCAATCATAAAATTGTCTAATATCTTTATTTTTTCAACATACGTAGCTATTACCCTCGAAAACTAAAACTTTTGAAATAGGAAAAGAGCCTTTAATCACATTCTTTACCATGTGCAATCATAAAATAGTCTAATATCTTCATTTTTTCAACATACGTAGCTATTACCCTCGAAAACTAAAACTTTTGACATAGGAAAAGAGCCTTTAATCACATTCTTTACCATTTGCAGTCATAAAATAGTCTAATATCTTCATTTTTTCAACATAAGTAGCTATTACCCTCGAAAACTATAACTTTTGACATAGAAAAAGAGCCTTTAATCACATTCTTTACCATGTGCAATCATAAAATTGTCTAATATCTTCATTTTTTCCACAGACAAAGCTCTTACCCCCGAAAACTAAGACTTTTGAGATAGAAAAAGAGCTTTTAATCACATTCTTTGCCATTTGCAATCAAAAAATAGTCTAATATCTTCATTTTTTCCAAATATGTAGCTATTACCCTTTAAAACTAAAACTTTTGAAATAGGAAAGAACCTTTAATCACATTCTTTACCATGTGCAATCATAAAATAGTCTAATATCTTCATTTTTTCAACATACGTAGCTATTACCCTCGAAAACTAAAACTTTTGAAATAGGAAAAGAGCCTTTAATCACATTCTTTACCGTTTGCAATCATAAAATAGTCTAATATCTTCATTTTTTCAACATACGTAGCTATTACCCTCGAAAACTAAAACTTTTGAAATAGGAAAAGAGCCTTTAATCACATTCTTTACCATGTGCAATCATAAAATAGTCTAATATCTTCATTTTTTCAACAGACCTAGCTATTATCCTCGAAAACTAAAACTTTTGAAATAGGAAAAGAGCCTTTAATCACATTCTTTACCATTTGCAATCATAAAATAGTCTAATATCTTCATTTTTTCAACATACGTAGCTATTACCCTCGAAAACTAAAACTTTTGAAATAGGAAAAGAGCCTTTAATCACATTCTTTACCATTTGCAATCATAAAATAGTCTAATATCTTAATTTTTTCCACAGACAAAGCTATTACCCTCGAAAACTAAAACTTTTGACATAGAAAAAGAGCCTTTAATCACATTCTTTACCATTTGCAATCATAAAATAGTCTAATATCTTAATTTTTTCCACAGACAAAGCTATTACCCTCGAAAACTAAAACTTTTGACATAGGAAAAGAGCCTCTAATCACATTCTTTACCATTTGCAATCATAAAATACTCTAATATCTTCATTTTTTCAACATATGTAGCTATTACCCTCGAAAACTAAAACTTTTGAAATAGGAAAAGAGCCTTTACTCACATTCTTTACCATTTGCAATCATAAAATAGTCTAATATCTTCATTTTTTCAACATACGTAGCTATTACCCTCGAAAACTAAAACTTTTGAAATAGGAAAAGAGCCTTTAATCACATTCTTTACCATTTGCAATCATAAAATTGTCTAATATCTTAATTTTTTCAACATGCGTAGCTATTACCCTCGAAAACTAAAACTTTTGAAATAGGAAAAGAGCCTTTAATCACATTCTTTACCATTTGCAATCATAAAATAGTCTAATATCTTCATTTTTTCAACATACGTAGCTATTACCCTCGAAAACTAAAACTTTTGAAATAGGAAAATAGCCTTTAATCACATTTTTTACCATTTGCAATCATAAAATAGTCTAATATCTTCATTTTTTCAACATACGTAGCTATTACCCTCGAAAACTAAAACTTTTGACATAGGAAAAGAGCCTTTAATCACATTCTTTACCATTTGCAGTCATAAAATAGTCTAATATCTTCAGTTTTTCAACATAAGTAGCTATTACCCTTGAAAACTAAAACTTTTGACATAGAAAAAGAGCCTTTAATAACATTCTTTACCATGTGCAATCATAAAATTGTCTAGTATCTTCATTTTTTCCACAGACAAAGCTCTTACCCCCGAAAACTAAGACTTTTAACATAGGAGAAGAGCCTTTAATCACATTCTTTACCATATGCAATCATAAAATAGTCTAATATCTTCATTTTTTCAACATACGTAGCTATTACCCTCGAAAACTAAAACTTTTGACATAGGAAAAGAGCCTTTAATCACATTTTTTACCATTTGCAGTCATAAAATAGTCTAATATCTTCATTTTTTCAACATAAGTAGCTATTACCCTCGAAAACTATAACTTTTGACATAGAAAAAGAGCCTTTAATCACATTCTTTACCAAGTGCAATCATAAAATTGTCTAATATCTTCATTTTTTCCACAGACAAAGCTCTTACCCCCGAAAACTAAGACTTTTGACATAGGAAAAGAGCCTTTAATCACATTCTTTACCATTTGTAATCATAAAATAGTCTAATATCTTCATTTTTTCAACATACGTAGCTATTACCCTCGAAAACTAAAACTTTTGAAATAGGAAAAGAGCCTTTAATCACATTCTTTACCATGTGCAATCATAAAATAGTCTAATATCTTCATTTTTTCAACATACGTAGCTTTTACCCTCGTAAACTAAAACTTTTGAAATAGGAAAAGAGCCTTTTATCACATTCTTTACCATTTGCAATCATAAAAATAGTCTAATATCTTCATTTTTTCAACAAACGTAGCTATTACCCTCGAAAACTAAAACTTTTGACATAGAAAAAGAGCCTTTAATCACATTCTTTACCATGTGCAATCATAAAATTGTCGAATATCTTCATTTTTTCAACATACGTAGCTATTACCCTCGAAAACTAAAACTTTTGACATAGGAAAAGAGCCTTTAATCAAATTCTTTACCATATGCAATCATAAAATAGTCTAATATCTACATTTTTTCAACATACGTAGCTATTACCCTCGAAAACTAAAACTTTTGAAATAGGAAAAGAGCCTTTAATCACATTCTTTACCATGTGCAATCATAAAATTGTCTAATATCTTCATTTTTTCAACATATGTAGCTATTACCCTCGAAAACTAAAACTTTTGAAATAGGAAAAGAGCCTTTAATCACATTCTTTACCGTTTGCAATCATAAAATAGTCTAATATCTTCATTTTTTCAACATACGTAGCTATTACCCTCGAAAACTAAAACTTTTGAAATAGGAAAAGAGCCTTTAATCACATTCTTTACCATGTGCAATCATAAAATAGTCTAATATCTTCATTTTTTCAACAGACCTAGCTATTATCCTCGAAAACTAAAACTTTTGAAATAGGAAAAGAGCCTTTAGTCACATTCTTTACCATTTGCAATCATAAAATAGTCTAATATCTTCATTTTTTCAACATACGTAGCTATTACCCTCGAAAACTAAAACTTTTAAAATAGGAAAAGAGCCTTTAATCACATTCTTAACCATGTGCAATCATAAAATTGTCTAATATCTTCATTTTTTCAACAGACCTAGCTATTATCCTCGAAAACTAAAACTTTTGAAATAGGAAAAGAGCCTTTAGTCACATTCTTTACCATTTGCAATCATAAAATAGTCTAATATCTTCATTTTTTCAACATACGTAGCTATTACCCTCGAAAACTAAAACTTTTGACATAGGAAAAGAGCCTTTAATCACATTCTTTATCATATGCAATCATAAAATAGTCTAATATCTTCATTTTTTCCACAGACCTAGCTATTACCCTCGAAAAGTAAAACTTTTGAAATAGGAAAAGAGCCTTTAATCACATTCTTTACCATTTGCAATCATAAAATAGTCTAATATCTTCATTTTTGCAACATACGTAGCTATTACCCTCGAAAACTAAAACTTTTGAAATAGGAAAAGAGCCTTTAATCACATTCTTTACCGTTTGCAATCATAAAATAGTCTAATATCTTCATTTTTTCCACAGACAAAGCTATTACCCTCGAAAACTAAAACTTTTGAAAAAGGAAAAGTGCCTTTAATCACATTCTTTACCATTTGCAATCATAAAATAGTCTAATATCTTCATTTTTTCAACATACGTAGCTATTACCCTCGAAAACTAAAACTTTTGAAATAGGAAAAGAGCCTTTAATCACATTCTTTACCATGTGCAATCATAAAATTGTCTAATATCTTCATTTTTTTAACATACGTAGCTATTACCCTCGAAAACTAAAACTTTTGAAATAGGAAAAGAGCCTTTAATCACATTCTTTACCATTTGCAATCATAAAATAGTCTAATATCGTCATTTTTTCAACATACGTAGCTATTATCCTCGAAAACTAAAACTTTTGAAATAGGAAAAGAGCCTTTAATCACATTCTTTACCATGTGCAATCATAAAATAGTCTAATATCTTCATTTTTTCCACAGACCTAGCTATTACCCTCGAGAACTAAAACTTTTGAAATAGAAAAGAGCCTTTAATCACATTCTTTACCATTTGCAATCATAAAATAGTCTAATATCTTCATTTTTTCCACAGACCTAGCTATTACCCTCGAGAACTAAAACTTTTGAAATGGAAAAGAGCCTTTAATCACATTCTTTACCATTTGCAATCATAAAATAGTCTAATATCTTGATTTTTTAAACATACGTAGCTATTACCCTCGAAAACTAAAACTTTTGAAATAGGAAAAGAGCCTTTAATCACATTCTTTACCATGTGCAATCATAAAATAGTCTAATATCTTAATTTTTTCAACATACGTAGCTATTACCCTCGAAAACAAAAACTTTTGGCAAAAGAAAAGAGCCTTTAATCACATTCTTTACCATTTACAATCATAAAATAGTCTAATATCTTCATTTTTTCAACATACGTAGCTATTACCCTCGAAAACTAAAACTTTTGACACAGGAAAAGAGCCTTTAATCACATTCTTTACCATTTGCAATCATAAAATAGTCTAATATCTTCATTTTTTCAACATACGTAGCTATTACCCTCGAAAACTAAAACTTTTGACATAGGAAAAGAGCCTTTAATCACATTCTTTACCATGTGCAATCATAAAATTGTCTAATATCTTCATTTTTTCCACAGACAAAGCTCTTACCTCCGAAAAATAAGACTTTTGACATAGGAGAAGAGCCTTTAATCACATTCTTTACCATTTGCAATCATAAAATAGTCTAATATCTTCATTTTTTCAACATACGTAGCTATTACCCTCGAAAACTAAAACTTTTGAAATAGGAAAAGAGCCTTTAATCACATTCTTTACCATTTGCAATCATAAAAGAGTCTAATATCTTCATTTTTTCCACAGACAAAGCTATTACCCTCGAAAACTAAAACTTTTGACATAGGAAAAGAGCCTTTAATCACATTCTTTACCATTTGCAATCATAAAATAGTCTAATATCTTCGTTTTTTTTAACATACGTAGCTATTACCCTCGAAAACTAAAACTTTTGAAATAGGAAAAGAGCCTTTAATCACAATTTTTACCATTTGCAATCATAAAATAGTCTAATATCTTCATTTTTTCAACATACGTAGCTATTACCCTCGAAAACTAAAACTTTTGACATAGGAAAAGAGTCTTTAATCACATTCTTTACCATTTGCAGTCATAAAATAGTCTAATATCTTCATTTTTTCAACATAAGTAGCTATTACCCTCGAAAACTAAAACTTTTGACATAGAAAAAGAGCCTTTAATCACATTCTTTACCATGTGCAATCATAAAATTGTCTAATATCTTCATTTTTTCCACAGACAAAGCTCTTACCCCCGAAAACTAAGACTTTTAACATAGGAGAAGAGCCTTTAATCACATTCTTTACCATGTGCAATCATAAAATTGTGTAATATCTTTATTTTTTCAACATTCGTAGCTATTACCCTCGAAAACTAAAACTTTTGAAATAGTAAAAGAGCCTTTAATCACATTCTTTACCATGTGCAATCATAAAATAGTCTAATATCTTAATTTTTTCAACATACGTAGCTATTACCCTCGAAAACTAAAACTTTTGACATAGGAAAAGAGCCTTTAATCACATTCTTTACCATTTGCAGTCATAAAATAGTCTAATATCTTCATTTTTTCAACATAAGTAGCTATTACCCTCGAAAACTAAAACTTTTGACATAGAAAAAGAGCCTTTAATCACATTCTTTACCATGTGCAATCATAAAATTGTCTAATATCTTCATTTTTTCCACAGACAAAGCTCTTACCCCCGAAAACTAAGACTTTTGACATAGGAAAAGAGCCTTTAATCACATTCTTTACCATTTGTAATCATAAAATAGTCTAATATCTTCATTTTTTCAACATACGTAGCTATTACCCTCGAAAACTAAAACTTTTGAAATAGGAAAAGAGCCTTTAATCACATTCTTTACCATGTGCAATCATAAAATTGTCTAATATCTTCATTTTTTCATCATACGTAGCTATTACCCTCGAAAACTAAAACTTTTGAAATAGGAAAAGAGCCTTTAATCACATTCTTTACCGTTTGCAATCATAAAATAGTCTAATATCTTCATTTTTTCAACATACGTAGCTATTACCCTCGAAAACTAAAACTTTTGAAATAGGAAAAGAGCCTTTAATCACATTCTTTACCATGTGCAATCATAAAATAGTCTAATATCTTCATTTTTTCAACAGACCTAGCTATTATCCTCGAAAACTAAAACTTTTGAAATAGGAAAAGAGCCTTTAGTCACATTCTTTACCATTTGCAATCATAAAATAGTCTAATATCATCATTTTTTCAACATACGTAGCTATTACCCTCGAAAACTATAACTTTTGAAATAGGAAAAGAGCCTTTAATCACATTCTTAACCATGTGCAATCATAAAATTGTCTAATATCTTCATTTTTTCAACATACGTAGCTAATACCCTCGAAAAATAAAACTTTTGAAATAGGAAAAGATCCTTTAATCACATTCTTTACCATTTACAATCATAAAATAGTCTAATATCTTCATTTTTTCAACATACGTAGCTATTACTCTCGAAAACTAAAACTTTTGACATAGGAAAAGAGCCTTTAATCACATTCTTTATCATATGCAATCATAAAAAAGTCTAATATCTTCATTTTTTCCACAGACATAGCTATTACCCTCGAAAACTAAAACTTTTGAAATAGGAAAAGAGCCTTTAATCACATTCTTTACCATTTGCAATCATAAAATAGTCTAATATCTTCATTTTTGCAACATACGTAGCTATTACCCTCGAAAACTAAAACTTTTGAAATAGGAAAAGAGCCTTTAATCACATTCATTACCATTTGCAATTATAAAATAGTCTAATATCTTCATTTTTTCCACAGACAAAGCTATTACCCTCGAAAACTAAAAGTTTTGAAAAAGGAAAAGTGCCTTTAATCACATTCTTTACCATTTGCAATCATAAAATAGTCTAATATCTTCATTTTTTCAACATACGTAGCTATTACCCTCGAAAACTAAAACTTTTGAAATAGGAAAGAGCCTTTAATCACATTCTTTACCATGTGCAATCATAAAATTGTCTAATATCTTCATTTTTTCAACATACGTAGCTATTACCCTCGAAAACTAAATTTTTGAAATAGGAAAAGAGCCTTTAATCACATTCTTTACCATTTGCAATCATAAAATAGTCTAATATCTTCATTTTTTCAACATACGTAGCTATTATCCTCGAAAACTAAAACTTTTGAATAGGAAAAGAGCCTTTAATCACATTCTTTACCCTGTGCAATCATAAAATTGTCTAATATCTTCATTTTTTCCACAGACCTAGCTATTACCCTCGAGAACAAAAAACTTTTGAAATAGGAAAAGAGCCTTTAATCACATTCTTTACCATTTGCAATCATAAAATAGTCTAATATCTTCATTTTTTCAACATACGTAGCTATTACCCTCAAAAACTAAAACTTTTGAAATAGGAAAAGAGCCTTTAATCACATTCTTTACCATGTACAATCATAAAATAGTCTAATATCTTCATATTTTCAACATACGTAGCTATTACCCTCGAAAACAAAAACTTTTGGCAAAAGAAAAGAGCCTTTAATCACATTCTTTACCATTTACAATCATAAAATAGTCTAATATCTTCATTTTTTCAACATACGTAGCTATTACCCTCGAAAACTAAAACTTTTGACACAGGAAAAGAGCCTTTAATCACATTCTTTACCATTTGCAATCATAAAATAGTCTAATATCTTCATTTTTTCAACATACGTAGCTATTACCCTCGAAAACTAAAACTTTTGACATAGGAAAAGAGCCTTTAATCACATTCTTTACCATGTGCAATCATAAAATTGTCTAATATCTTCATTTTTTCCACAGACAAAGCTCTTACCCCCGAAAAATAAGACTTTTGACATAGGAGAAGAGCCTTTAATCACATTCTTTACCATTTGCAATCATAAAATAGTCTAATATCTTCATTTTTTCAACATACGTAGCTATTACCCTCGAAAACTAAAACTTTTGAAATAGGAAAAGAGCCTTTAATAACATTCTTTACCATTTGCAATCATAAAATAGTCTAATATCTTCATTTTTTCAACATAAGTAGCTATTACCCTCGAAAACTAAAACTTTTGAAATAGGAAAAGAGCCTTTAATCACATTCTTTACCATTTGCAATCATAAAATAGTCTAATATCTTCATTTTTTCCACAGACACAGCTATTACCCTCGAAAACTAAAACTTTTGACATAGGAAAAGAGCCTTTAATCACATTCTTTACCATTTGCAATCATAAAATAGTCTAATATCTTTGTTTTTTCAACATACGTAGCTATTACCCTCGAAAACTAAAACTTTTGAAATAGGAAAAGAGCCTTTAATCACAATTTTTACCATTTGCAATCATAAAATAGTCTAATATCTTCATTTTTTCAACATACGTAGCTATTACCCTCGAAAACTAAAACTTTTGACATAGGAAAAGAGCCTTTAATCACATTCTTTACCATTTGCAGTCATAAAATAGTCTAATATCTTCATTTTTTTCAACATAAGTAGCTATTACCCTCGAAAACTAAAACTTTTGACATAGAAAAAGAGCCTTTAATCACATTCTTTACCATGTGCAATCATAAAAATGTCTAATATCTTCATTTTTTCCACAGACAAAGCTCTTACCCCCAAAAACTAAGACTTTTAACATAGGAGAAGAGCCTTTAATCACATTCTTTACCATGTGCAATCATAAAATTGTCTAATATCTTTATTTTTTCAACATACGTAGCTAATACCCTCGAAACTAAAACTTTTGAAATAGTAAAATAGCCTTTAATCACATTCTTTACCATGTGCAATCATAAAATAGTCTAATATCTTAATTTTTTCAACATTTTACGTAGCTATTACCCTCGAAAACTAAAACTTTTGACATAGGAAAAGAGCCTTTAATCACATTCTTTACCATTTGCAGTCATAAAATAGTCTAATATCTTCATTTTTTCAACATAAGTAGCTATTACCCTCGAAAACTAAAACTTTTGACATAGAAAAAGAGCCTTTAATCACATTCTTTACCATGTGCAATCATAAATATGTCTAATATCTTCATTTTTTCCACAGACAAAGCTCTTACCCCCGAAAACTAAGACTTTTGACATAGGAAAAGAGCCTTTAATCACATTCTTTACCATTTGTAATCATAAAATAGTCTAATATCTTCATTTATTCAACATACGTAGCTATTACCCTCGTAAACTAAAACTTTTGAAATAGGAAAAGAGCCTTTTATCACATTCTTTACCATTTGCAATCATAAAATAGTCTAATATCTTCATTTTTTCAACAAACTTAGCTATTACCCTCGAAAACTAAAACTTTTGACATAGGAAAAGAGCCTTTAATCACATTCTTTACCATGTGCAATCATAAAATTGTCTAATATCTTCATTTTTTCAACATACGTAGCTATTACCCTCGAAAACTAAAACTTTTGAAATAGGAAAAGAGCCTTTAATCACATTCTTTACCATGTGCAATCATAAAATTGTCTAATATCTTCATTTTTTCAACATACGTAGCTATTACCCTCGAAAACTAAAACTTTTGAAATAGGAAAAGAGCCTTTAATCACATTCTTTACCATGTGCAATCATAAAATTGTCTAATATCTTCATTTTTTCAACATACGTAGCTATTACCCTCGAAAACTAAAACTTTTGAAATAGGAAAAGAGCCTTTAATCACATTCTTTACCATGTGCAATCATAAAATAGTCTAATATGTTCATTTTTTCAACATACGTAGCTATTACCCTCGTAAACTAAAACTTTTGAAATAGGAAAAGAGCCTTTTATCACATTCTTTACCATTTGCAATCATAAAATAGTCTAATATCTTCATTTTTTCAACAAACTTAGCTATTACCCTCGAAAACTAAAACTTTTGACATAGGAAAAGAGCCTTTAATCACATTCTTTACCATGTGCAATCATAAAATTGTCTAATATCTTCATTTTTTCAACATACGTAGCTATTACCCTCGAAAACTAAAACTTTTGACATAGGAAAAGAGCCTTTAATCAAATTCTTTACCATATGCAATCATAAAATAGTCTAATATCTTCATTTTTTCAACATACGTAGCTATTACCCTCGAAAACTAAAACTTTTGAAATAGGAAAAGAGCCTTTAATCACATTCTTTACCATGTGCAATCATAAAATTGTCTAATATCTTCATTTTTTCAACATACGTAGCTATTACCCTCGAAAACTAAAAATTTTGAAATAGGAAAAGAGCCTTTAATCACATTCTTTACCATGTGCAATCATAAAATAGTCTAATATCTTCATTTTTTTAACAGACCTAGCTATTATCCTCGAAAACTAAAAACTTTTGAAATAGGAAAAGAGCCTTTAGTCACATTCTTTAACATGTGCAATCATAAAATTGTCTAATATCTTCATTTTTTCCACAGACAAAGCTCATACCCCCGAAAACTAAGACTTTTAACATAGGAGAAGAGCCTTTAATCACATTCTTTACCATGTGCAATCATAAAATTGTCTAATATCTTTATTTTTTCAACATACGTAGCTAATACCCTCGAAAACTAAAACTTTTGAAATAGTAAAATAGCCTTTAATCACATTCTTTACCATGTGCAATCATAAAATAGTCTAATATCTTAATTTTTTCAACATACGTAGCTATTACCCTCGAAAACTAAAACTTTTGACACAGGAAAAGAGCCTTTAATCACATTCTTTACCATTTGCAGTCATAAAATAGTCTAATATCTTCATTTTTTCAACATAAGTAGCTATTACCCTCGAAAACTAAAACTTTTGACATAGAAAAAGAGCCTTTAATCACATTCTTTACCATGTGCAATCATAAAATTGTCTAATATCTTCATTTTTTCCACAGACAAAGCTCTTACCCCCGAAAACTAAGACTTTTGACATAGGAAAAGAGCCTTTAATCACATTCTTTACCATTTGTAATCATAAAATAGTCTAATATCTTCATTTATTCAACATACGTAGCTATTACCCTCGAAAACTAAAACTTTTGAAATAGGAAAAGAGCCTTTAATCACATTCTTTACCATGTGCAATCATAAAATAGTCTAATATGTTCATTTTTTCAACATACGTAGCTATTACCCTCGTAAACTAAAACTTTGAAATAGGAAAAGAGCCTTTTATCACATTCTTTACCATTTGCAATCATAAAATAGTCTAATATCTTCATTTTTTCAACAAACGTAGCTATTACCCTCGAAAACTAAAACTTTTGACATAGGAAAAGAGCCTTTAATCACATTCTTTACCATGTGCAATCATAAAATTGTCTAATATCTTCATTTTTTCAACATACGTAGCTATTACCCTCGAAAACTAAAACTTTTGACATAGGAAAAGAGCCTTTAATCAAATTCTTTACCATATGCAATAATAAAATAGTCTAATATCTTCATTTTTTCAACATACGTAGCTATTACCCTCGAAAACTAAAACTTTTGAAATAGGAAAAGAGCCTTTAAACACATTCTTTACCATGTGCAATCATAAAATTGTCTAATATCTTCATTTTTTCAACATACGTAGCTATTACCCTCGAAAACTAAAACTTTTGAAATAGGAAAAGAGCCTTTAATCACATTCTTTACCGTTTGCAATCATAAAATAGTCTAATATCTTCATTTTTTCAACATACGTAGCTATTACCCTCGAAAACTAAAACTTTTGAAATAGGAAAAGAGCCTTTAATCACATTCTTTACCATGTGCAATCATAAAATAGTTTAATATCTTCATTTTTTCAACAGACATAGCTATTATCCTCGAAAACTAAAACTTTTGAAATAGGAAAAGAGCCTTTAGTCACATTCTTTACCATTTGCAATCATAAAATAGTCGAATATCTTCATTTTTTCAACATACATAGCTATTACCCTCGAAAACTAAAACTTTTGAAATAGGAAAAGAGCCTTTAATCACATTCTTAACCATGTGCAATCATAAAATTGTCTAATATCTTCATTTTTTCAACATACGTAGCTATTACCCTCGAAAAATAAAACTTTTGAAATAGGAAAAGAGCCTTTAATCACATTCTTTACCATTTACAATCATAAAATAGTCTAATATCTTCATTTTTTCAACATACGTAGCTATTACCCTCGAAAACTAAAACTTTTGACATAGGAAAAGAGCCTTTAATCACATTCTTTATCATATGCAATCATAAAACAGTCTAATATCTTCTTTTTTTCAACATACGTAGCTATTACCCTCAAAAACTAAAACTTTTGAAATAGGAAAAGAGCCTTTAATCACATTCTTTACCATGTGCAATCATAAAATTGTCTAATATCTTCATTTTTTCCACATACGTAGCTATTACCCTCGAAAACTAAATTTTTTGAAATAGAAAAATAGCCTTTAATCACATTCTTTACCATTTGCAATGATAAAATAGTCTAATATCTTCATCTTTTCAACATACGTAGCTATTACCCTCGAAAACTAAAACTTTTGAAATAGGAAAAGAGCCTTTAATCACATTCTTTACCATGAGCAATCATAAAATAGTCTGTCTTCATTTTTTCCACAGACCTAGCTATTACCCTCGAAAACTAAAACTTTTGAAATAGGAAAAGAGCCTTTAATCACATTCTTTACCATTTGCAATCATAAAATAGTCTAATATCTTCATTTTTTCCACAGACAAAGCTATTACCCTCGAAAACTAAAACTTTTGAAAAAGGAAAAGTGCCTTTAATCACATTCTTTACCATTTGCAATCATAAAATAGTCTAATATCTTCATTTTTTCAACATACGTAGCTATTACCCTCGAAAACTAAAACTTTTGAAATAGGAAAAGAGCCTTTAATCACTTTCTTTACCATGTGCAATCATAAAATTGTCTAATATCTTCATTTTTTCAACATACGTAGCTATTACCCTCGAAAACTAAAACTTTTGAAATAGGAAAAAAGCCTTTAATCACATTCTTTACCATTTGCAATCATAAAATAGTCTAATATCTTCATTTTTTTCAACATACATAGCTATTATCCTCGAAAACTAAAACTTTTGAAATAGGAAAAGAGCCTTTAATCACATTCTTTACCATGTGCAATCATAAAATAGTCTAATATCTTCATTTTTTCCACAGACCTAGCTATTACCCTCGAGAACTAAAACTTTTGAAATAGGAAAAGAGCCTTTAATCACATTCTTTACCATTTGCAATCATAAAATAGTCTAATATCTTCATTTTTTCAACATACGTAGCTATTACCCTCGAAAACTAAAACTTTTGAAATAGGAAAAGAGCCTTTAATCACATTCTTTACCATTTGCAATCATAAAATAGTCTAATATCTTCATTTTTTCAACATACGTAGCTATTACCCTCGAAACAAAATTTTTTGACAAAGGAAAAGAGTCTTTAATCACATTCTTTACCATTTACAATCATAAAATAGTCTAATATCTTCATTTTTTCAACATACGTAGCTATTACCCTCGAAAACTAAAACTTTTGACACAGGAAAAGAGCCTTTAATCACATTCTTTACCATGATCAATCATAAAATTGTCTAATATCTTCATTTTTTCAACAGACAAAGCTCTTACCCCCGAAAAATAAGACTTTTGACATAGGAGAAGAGCCTTTAATCACATTCTTTACCATTTGCAATCATAAAATAGTCTAATATCTTCTTTTTTTCAACATACGTAGCTATTACCCTCGAAAACTAAAACTTTTGACATAGGAAAAGAGCCTTTAATCACATTCTTTATCATATGCAATCATAAAATAGTCTAATATCTTCTTTTTTTCAACATACGTAGCTATTACCCTCAAAAACTAAAACTTTTGAAATAGGAAAAGAGCCTTTAATCACATTCTTTACCATGTGCAATCATAAAATTGTCTAATATCTTCATTTTTTCAACATACGTAGCTATTACCCTCGAAAACTAAAACTTTTGAAATAGGAAAATAGCCTTTAATCACATTCTTTACCATTTGCAATGATAAAATAGTCTAATATCTTCATCTTTTCAACATACGTAGCTATTACCCTCGAAAACTAAAACTTTTGAAATAGGAAAAGAACCTTTAATCACATTCTTTACCATGAGCAATCATAAAATAGTCTGTCTTCATTTTTTCCACAGACCTAGCAATTACCCTCGAAAACTAAAACTTTTGAAATAGGAAAAGAGCCTTTAATCACATTCTTTACCATTTGCAATCATAAAATAGTCTAATATCTTCATTTTTTCCACAGACAAAGCTATTACCCTCGAAAACTAAAACTTTTGAAAAAGGAAAAGTGCCTTTAATCACATTCTTTACCATTTGCAATCATAAAATAGTCTAATATCTTCATTTTTTCAACATACGTAGCTATTACCCTCGAAAACTAAAACTTTTGAAATAGG
>NW_027064027.1:0-21569 GCF_032884065.1 Artemia franciscana
TATAAATGACGACGGGGACACAGGGAATGTTTGATTAGCAATCAGCATCAACAAAGCTAAAGGGCAATCATTAGAATAATCAGGTATAAATCTGAATACGGATTGCTTTTCCCATGGACAATTTTATGTTGCATGTTCAAGAGTTAGGTAAACCTAACAATCTATTTATATGCACAAACAATAGGACATGGAAGAATGTTGTATATTCTTAAGTTTTACGTAGTTAAATTGGACAGCGAAGAATGTTGTATATTCGCAAGTTTTATGTAGTTCAAAAAATATATATATTTATATCTATCTCAATTCACAGGTGGGACACAGGGACACAACTACAATGGCAGGTAACTAATATGACGTGTAACGACTTACGCGCGCGGGGGGCTTGGGGGCGCGATGCCCCCCCAAGCCCCCCCCCCCCCAACAGCTATATATCTATATATATAAAAATAAGTTGTCTGTGTGTCTGTCGAGTGACTTCAGGTGTGTCGACTGAAGTCATTGTAAGGATTGATCTGTATGCGTCATGAAATTGTTTGTAAATTGACGTCATGTTTGTCAACTGATGAAATTACAGACCGGGACACAAATGGTGACCGGGACACGGGGATACAAGGAATATAAATGACGACCGGGAACCTCAAAGAGAAATTACAGACTGGGACACCGGGACACAGGGAATATAAATGACGACCGGGACACAGTGACACAACTACAAAGGGGACGACGGGGGTACAGGGAAGATATATAAATGACGACCGGGACACAGGGATTGTTCGAAGAGAAATTACAGACCGGGACACCGGGAAACAAATGACGACCGGGATGCTGGGACACAGGGATTATAAATGACGACCTCGACACTCAAAGAGAAAGTACAGACTGGGACACCGGGACACAAATGACGACCGGAATTCTGGGAATATAAATGACGACCAGGACACAGGGACACAACTACAAGGGGGGTGCCAGGGGGCACAGGGGGATATATAAATGACGACGGGGACACAGGGAATGTTTGATTAGCAATCAGCATCAACAAAGCTAAAGGGCAATCATTAGAATAATCAGGTATAGATCGGAATACGGATTGATTTTCCCATGGACAATTTTATGTTGCATGTTCAAGAGTTAGGTAAACCTAACAATCTATTTATATGCACAAACAATAGGACATGGAAGAATGTTGTATATTCTTAAGTTTTACGTAGTTAAATTGGACAGCGAAGAATGTTGTATATTCGCAAGTTTTATGTAGTTCAAAAAATATATATATTTATATCTATCTCAATTCACAGGTGGGACACTGGGACACAACTACAATGGCAGGTAACTAATATGGCGTGTAACGACTTACGCGCGCGGGGGGCTTGGGGGTGCGATCCCCCCCCAAGCCCTCCCCCAACAGCTATATATCTATATATATAAAAATAAGTTGTCTGTGTGTCTGTCGAGTGATTTCAGGTGTGTCGACTGACGTCATTGTAAGGATTGAGCTGTATGCGTCATGAAATTGTTTGTCGACTGACGTCATGTTTGTCAACTGATGAAATTACAGACCGGGACACAAATGACGACCGGGACACGGGGATACAGGGAATATAAATGACGACCGGGAACCTCAAAGAGAAATTACAGACTGGGACACCGGGACACAGGGAATATAAATGACGACCGGGACACAGTGACACAACTACAAAGGGAACGACGGGGGTACAGGGAAGATATATAAATGACGACCAGGACACAGGGACTGTTCGAAGAGAAATTACATACCGGGACACCGGGAAACAAATGACGACCGGGATGCTGGGACACAGGGAATATAAATGACGACCTCGACACTCAAAGAGAAAGTACAGACTGGGACACCGGGACACAAATGACGACCGGAATACTGGGAATATAAATGACGACCAGGACACAGGGACACAACTACAAGGGGGGGGGGGGTTCCAGGGGGCACAGGGGGATATATAAATGACGACGGGGACACAGGGAATGTTTGATTAGCAATCAGCATCAACAAAGCTAAAGGGCAATCATTAGAATAATCAGGTATAGATCTGAATACGGATTGCTTTTCCCATGGACAATTTTATGTTGCATGTTCAAGAGTTAGGTAAACCTAACAATCTATTTATATGCACAAACAATAGGACATGGAAGAATGTTGTATATTCTTAAGTTTTACGTAGTTAAATTGGACAGCGAAGAATGTTGTATATTCGCAAGTTTTATGTAGTTCAAAAAATATATATATTTATATCTATCTCAATTCACAGGTGGGACACAGGGACACAACTACAATGGCAGGTAACTAATATGGCGTGTAACGACTTACGCGCGCGGGTGGCTTGGGGGCGCGATGCCCCCCCCCCCAAGCCCCCCCCCCAACAGCTATATATCTATAAATATAAAAATAAGTTGTCTGTGTGTCTGTCGAGTGACTTCAGGTGTGTCGACTGACGTCATTGTAAGGATTGAGCTGTATGCGTCATGAAATTGTTTGTCGACTGACGTCATGTTTGTCAACTGATGAAATTACAGACCGGGACACAAATGACGACCGGGACACGGGGATACAGTTAATATAAATGACGACCTGGAACCTCAAAGAGAAATTACAGACTGGGACACCGGGACACAGGGAATATAAATGACGACCGGGACACAGTGACATAACTACAAAGGGGACGACGAGGGTACAGGGAAGATATATAAATGACGACCGAGACACAGGGATTGTTCGAAGAGAAATTACAGACCGGGACACCGGGAAACAAATGACGACCGGGATGCTGGGACACAGGGAATATAAATGACGACCTCTACACTCAAAGAGAAAGTACAGACTGGGACACCGGGACACAAATGACGACCGCAATACTGGGAATATAAATGACGACCAGGACACAGGGACACAAATACAAGGGGGGTGCCAGGGGGCACAAGGGGATATATAAATGACGACGGGGACACAGGGAATGTTTGATTAGCAATCAGCATCAACAAAGCTAAAGGGCAATCATTAGAATAATCAGGTATAGATCTGAATACGGATTGCTTTTCCCATGGACAATTTAATGTTGCATGTTCAAGAGTTAGGTAAACCTAACAATCTATTTATATGCACAAACAATAGGACATGGAAGAATGTTGTATATTCTAAAGTTTTACGTAGTTAAATTGGACAGCGAAGAATGTTGTATATTCGCAAGTTTTATGTAGTTCAAAAAATATATATATTTATATCTATCTCAATTCACAGGTGGGACACTGGGACACAACTACAATGGCAGGTAACTAATATGGCGTGTAACGACTTACGCGCGCGGGGGGCTTGGGGGTGCGATCCCCCCCCAAGCCCTCCCCCAACAGCTATATATCTATATATATAAAAATAAGTTGTCTGTGTGTCTGTCGAGTGATTTCAGGTGTGTCGACTGACGTCATTGTAAGGATTGAGCTGTATGCGTCATGAAATTGTTTGTCGACTGACGTCATGTTTGTCAACTGATGAAATTACAGACCGGGACACAAATGACGACCGGGACACGGGGATACAGGGAATATAAATGACGACCGGGAACCTCAAAGAGAAATTACAGACTGGGACACCGGGACACAGGGAATATAAATGACGACCGGGACACAGTGACACAACTACAAAGGGAACGACGGGGGTACAGGGAAGATATATAAATGACGACCAGGACACAGGGACTGTTCGAAGAGAAATTACATACCGGGACACCGGGAAACAAATGACGACCGGGATGCTGGGACACAGGGAATATAAATGACGACCTCGACACTCAAAGAGAAAGTACAGACTGGGACACCGGGACACAAATGACGACCGGAATACTGGGAATATAAATGACGACCAGGACACAGGGACACAACTACAAGGGGGGGGGGGTGCCAGGGGGCACAGGGGGATATATAAATGACGACGGGGACACAGGGAATGTTTGATTAGCAATCAGCATCAACAAAGCTAAAGGGCAATCATTAGAATAATCAGGTATAGATCTGAATACGGATTGCTTTTCCCATGGACAATTTTATGTTGCATGTTCAAGAGTTAGGTAAACCTAACAATCTATTTATATGCACAAACAATAGGACATGGAAGAATGTTGTATATTCTTAAGTTTTACGTCGATAAATTGGACAGCGAAGAATGTTGTATATTCGCAAGTTTTATGTAGTTCAAAAAATATATATATTTATATCTATCTCAATTCACAGGTGGGACACAGGGACACAACTACAATGGCAGGTAACTAATACGGCGTGTAACGACTTACGCGCGCGGGGGGCTTGGGGGCGCGATGCCCCCCCCCCAAGCCCCCCCCAAACAGCTATATATCTATATATATAAAAATAAGTTGTCTGTGTGTCTGTCGAGTGACTTCAGGTGTGTCGACTAACGTCATTGTAAGGATTGAGCCTGTATGCGTCATGAAATTGTTTGTCGACTGACGTCATGTTTGTCAACTGATGAAATTACAGACCGGGACACAAATGACGACCGGGACACGGGGATACAGTTAATATAAATGACGACCTGGAACCTCAAAGAGAAATTACAGACTGGGACACCGGGACACAGGGAATATAAATGACGACCGGGACACAGTGACACAACTACAAAGGGGACGACGAGGGTACAGGGAAGATATATAAATGACGACCGGGACACAGGGATTGTTCGAAGAGAAATTACAGACCGGGACACCGGGAAACAAATGACGACCGGGATGCTGGGACACAGGGAATATAAATGACGACCTCTACACTCAAAGAGAAAGTACAGACTGGGACACCGGGACACAAATGACGACCGCAATACTGGGAATATAAATGACGACCAGGACACAGGGACACAAATACAAGGGGGGTGCCAGGGGGCACAAGGGGATATATAAATGACGACGGGGACACAGGGAATGTTTGATTAGCAATCAGCATCAACAAAGCTAAAGGGCAATCATTAGAATAATCAGGTATAGATCTGAATACGGATTGCTTTTCCCATGGACAATTTAATGTTGCATGTTCAAGAGTTAGGTAAACCTAACAATCTATTTATATGCACAAACAATAGGACATGGAAGAATGTTGTATATTCTAAAGTTTTACGTAGTTAAATTGGACAGCGAAGAATGTTGTATATTCGCAAGTTTTATGTAGTTCAAAAAATATATATATTTATATCTATCTCAATTCACAGGTGGGACACAGGGACACAACTACAATGGCAGGTAACTAATATGGCGTGTAACGACTTACGCGCGCGGGGGGCTTGGGGGTGCGATGCCCCCCCAAGCCCCCCACCCCCCCAACAGCTATATATTTATATATATATAAATAAGTTGTCTGTGTGTCTGTCGAGTGGCTTCAGGTGTGTCGACTGACGTCATTGTAAGGATTGAGCTGTATGCGTCATGAAATTGTTTGTCGACTGACGTCATGTTTGTCAACTGATGAAATTACAGACCGGGACACAAATGACGACCGGGACACGGGGATACAGGGAATATAAATGACGACCGGGAACCTCAAAGAGAAATTACAGACTGGGACACCGGGACACAGGGAATATAAATGACGACTGGGACACAGTGACACAACTACAAAGGGGACGACGGGGGTACAGGGAAGATATATAAATGACGACCGGGACACAGGGATTGTTCGAAGAGAAATTACAGACCGGGACACCGGGAAACAAATGACGACCGGGATGCTGGGACACAGGGAATATAAATGACGACCTCGACACTCAAAGAGAAAGTACAGACTGGGACACCGGGACACAAATGACGACCGGAATACTGGGAATATAAATGACGACCAGGACACAGGGACACAACTACAAGGGGGGTGCCAGGGGGCACAGGGGGATATATAAATGACGACGGGGACACAGGGAATGTTTGATTAGCAATCAGCATCAACAAAGCTAAAGGGCAATCATTAGAATAATCAGGTATAGATCTGAATACGGATTACTTTTCCCATGGACAATTTTATGTTGCATGTTCAAGAGTTAGGTAAACCTAACAATCTATTTATATGCACAAACAATAGGACATGGAAGAATGTTGTATATTCTTAAGTGTTACGTAGTTAAATTGGACAGCGAAGAATGTTGTATATTCGCAAGTTTTATGTAGTTCAAAAAATATATATATTTATATCTATCTCAATTCACAGGTGGGACACAGGGACACAACTACAATGGCAGGTAACTAATATGGCGTGTAACGACTTTCGCACGTGGGGGGCTTGGGGGCGCGATGCCCCCCCAAGCCCCCCCTCCCAACAGCTATATATCTATATATATAAAAATAAGTTGTCTGTGTGTCTGTCGAGTGACTTCAGGTGTGTCGACTGACGTCATTGTAAGGATTGAGCTGTATGCGTCATGAAATTGTTTGTCGACTGACGTCATGTTTGTCAACTGATGAAATTACAGACCGGGACACAAATGACGACCGGGACACGGGGATACAGGGAATATAAATGACGACCGGGAACCTCAAAGAGAAATTACAGACTTGGACACCGGAACACAGGGAATATAAATGACAACCGGGACACAGTGACACAACTACAAAGGGGACGACGGGGGTACAGGGAAGATATATAAATGACGACCGGGACACAGGGATTGTTCGAAGAGAAATTACAGACCGGGACACCGGGAAACAAATGACGACAGGGATGCTGGGACACAGGGAATATAAATGACGACTTCGTCACTCAAAGAGAAAGTACAGACTGGGACACCGGGACACAAATGACGACCGGAATACTGGGAATATAAATGACGACCAGGACACAGGGACACAACTACAAGGGGGGTGCCAGGGGGCACAGGGGGATATATAAATGACGACGGGGACACAGGGAATGTTTGATTAGCAATCAGCATCAACAAAGCTAAAGGGCAATCATTAGAATAATCAGGTATAGATCTGAATACGGATTGCTATTCCCATGGACAATTTTATGTTGCATGTTCAAGAGTTAGGTAAACCTAACAATCTATTTATATGCACAAACAATAGGACGTGGAAGAATGTTGTATATTCTTAAGTTTTACGTAATTAAATTGGACAGCGAAGAATGTTGTATATTCGCAAGTTTTATGTAGTTCAAAAAATATATATATTTATATCTATCTCAATTCACAGGTGGGACACAGGGACACAACTACAATGGCAGGTAACTAATATGGCGTGTAACGACTTACGCGCGCGGGGGGCTTGGGGGCGCGATGCCCCCCCAAGCCCCCCCCAACAGCTATATATCTATATATATAAAAATAAGTTGTCTGTGTGTCTGTCGAGTGACTTCAGGTGTGTCGACTGACGTCATTGTAAGGATTGAGCTGTATGCGTCATGAAATTGTTTGTCGACTGACGTCATGTTTGTCAACTGATGAAATTACAGACCAGGACACAAATGACGACCAGGACACGGGGATACACGGAATATAAATGACGACCGGGAACCTCAAAGAGAAATTACAGACTGGGACACCGGGACACAGGGAATATAAATGACGACCGGGACACAGTGACACAACTACAAAGGGGACGACGGGGGTACAGGGAAGATATATAAATGACGACCGGGACACAGGGATTGTTCGAAGAGAAATTTAAGACCGGGACACCGGGAAACAAATGACGACCGGGATGCTGGGACACAGGGAATATAAATGACGACCTCGACACTCAAAGAGAAAGTACAGACTGGGACACCGGGACACAAATGACGACCGGAATACTGGGAATATAAATGACGACCAGGACACAGGGACACAACTACAAGGGGGGTGCCAGGGGGCACAGGGTGATATATAAATGACGACGGGGACACAGGGAATGTTTGATTAGCAATCAGCATCAACAAAGCTAAAGGGCAATCATTAGAATAATCAGGTATAGATCTGAATACGGATTGCTTTTCCCATGGACAATTTTATGTTGCATGTTCAAGAGTTAGGTAAACCTAACATTCTATTTATATGCACAAACAATAGGACATGGAAGAATGTTGTATATTCTTAAGTTTTACGTAGTTAAATTGGACAGCGAAGAGTGTTGTATATTCGCAAGTTTTATGTAGTTCAAAAAATATATATATTTATATCTATCTCAATTCACAGGTGGGACACAGGGACACAACTACAATGGCAGGTAACTAATATGGCGTGTAACGACTTACGCGCGCGGGGGGCTTGGGGGCGCGATGAACCCCCAAGCCCCCCCCCCCCCCAACAGCTATATATCTATATATATATATATAAATAAGTTGTCTGTGTGTCTGTCGAGTGACTTCAGGTGTGTCGACTGACGTCATTGTAAGGATTGAGCTGTATGCGTCATGAAATTGTTTGTCGACTGACGTCATGTTTGTCAACTGATGAAATTACAGACCGGGACACAAATGACGACCGGGACACGGGGATACAGGGAATATAAATGACGACCGGGAACCTCAAAGAGAAATTACAGACTGGGACACCGGGACACAGGGAATATGAATGACGACCGGGACACAGTGACACAACTACAAAGGGGACGACGGGGGTACAGGGAAGATATATAAATGACGACCGGGACACAGGGATTGTTCGAATAGAAATTACAGACCGGGACACCGGGAAACAAATGACGACCGGGATGCTGGGACACAGAGAATGTAAATGACGACCTCGACACTCAAAGAGAAAGTACAGACTGGGACACCGGGACACAAATGACGACCGGAATACTGGGAATATAAATGACGACCAAGACACAGGGACACAACTACAAGGGGGGTGCCAGGGGGCACAGGGGGATATATAAATGACGACGGGGACACAGGGAATGTTTGATTAGCAATCAGCATCAACAAAGCTAAAAGGAAATCATTAGAATAATCAGGTATAGATCTGAATACGGATTGCTTTTCCCATTGACAATTTTATGTTGCGTGTTCAAGAGTTAGGTAAACCTAACAATCTATTTATATGCACAAACAATAGGACATGGAAGAATGTTGTATATTCTTAAGTTTTACGTAGTTAAATTGGACAGCGAAGAATGTTGTATATTCGCAAGTTTTATGTAGTTCAAAAAATATATATATTTATATCTATCTCAATTCACAGGTGGGACACAGGGACACAACTACAATGGCAGGTAACTAATATGGCGTGTAACGACTTACGCGCGCGGGGGGCTTGGGGGCGCGATGCCCCCCCAAGCCCTTCACCTCAACAGCTATATATCTATATATATATAAAAATAAGTTGTCTGTGTGTCTGTCGAGTGACTTCAGGTGTGTCAACTGACGTCATTGTAAGGATTGAGCTGTATACGTCATGAAATTGTTTGTCGACTGACGTCATGTTTGTCAACTGATGAAATTACAGACCGGGACACAAATGACGACCGGGACACGGGGATACAGAGAATATAAATGACGACCGGGAACCTCAAAGAGAAATTACAGACTGGGACACCGGGACACAGGGAATATAAATGACGACCGGGACACAGTGACACATCTACAAAGGGGACGACGGGGGTACAGGGAAGATATATAAATGACGACCGGGACACAGGGATTGTTCGAAGAGAAATTACAGACCGGGACACCGGGAAACAAATGACAACCGGGATGCTGGGAAACAGGGAATATAAATGACGACCTCGACACTCAAAGAGAAAGTACAGACTGGGACACCGGGACACAAATGACGACCGGAATACTGGGAATATAAATGACGACCAAGACACAGGGACACAACTACAAGGGGGGTGCCAGGGGGCACAGGGGGATATATAAATGACGACGGGGACACAGGGAATGTTTGATTAGCAATCAGCGTCAACAAAGCTAAAGGGCAATCATTAGAATAATCAGGTATAGATCTGAATACGGATTGCTTTTCCCATGGACAATTTTATGTTGCATGTTCAAGAGTTAGGTAAACCTAACAATCTATTTATATGCACAAACAATAGGACATGGAAGAATGTTGTATATTCTTAAGTTTTACGTAGTTAAATTGGACAGCGAAGAATGTTGTATATTCGCAAGTTTTATGTAGTTCAAAAAATATATATATTTATATCTATCTCAATTCACAGGTGGGACACAGGGACACAACTACAATGGCAGGTAACTAATATGGCGTGTAACGACTTACGCGGGCGGGGGGCTTGGGGGCGCGATGCACCCCCAAGCACCCTCCCCCCCCCCCCCAACAGCTATATTTCTATATATATAAAAATAAGTTGTCTGTGTGTCTGTCGAGTGATTTCAGGTGTGTCGACTGACGTCATTGTAAGGATTGAGCTGTATGCGTCATGAAATTGTTTGTCGACTGACGTCATGTTTGTCAACTGATGAAATTACAGACCAGGACACAAATGACGACCGGGACACGGGGATACAGGGAATATAAATGACGACAGGGAACCTCAAAGGGAAATTACAGACTGGGACACCGGGACAAAGGGAATATAAATGACGACCGGGACACAGTGACACAACTACAAAGGGGACGACGGGGGTACAGGGAAGATATATAAATGACGACCGGGACACAGGGATTGTTCGAAGAGAAATTACAGACCGGGACACCGGGAAACAAATGACGACCGGGGTGCTGGGACACAGGGAATATAAATGACGACCTCGACACTCAAAGAGAAAGTACAGACTGGGACACCGGGACACAAATGACGACCGGAATACTGGGAATATAAATGACGACCAAGACACAGGGACACAACTACAAGGGGGGTGCCAGGGGGCACAGGGGGATATATAAATGACGACGGGGACACAGGGAATGTTTGATTAGCAATCAGCATCAACAAAGCTAAAGAGCAATCATTAGAATAATCAGGTATAGATCTGAATACGGATTGCTTTTCCCATGGACAATTTTATGTTGCATGTTCAAGAGTTAGGTAAACCTAACAATCTATTTATATGTACAAACAATAGGACATGGAAGAATGTTGTATATTCTTAAGTTTTACGTAGTTAAATTAGACAGCGAAGAATGTTGTATATTCGCAAGTTTTATGTAGTTCAAAAAATATATATATTTATATCTATCTCAATTCACAGGTGGGACACAGGGACACAACTACAATGGCAGGTAACTAATATGGCGTGTAACGACTTACGCGCGGGGGGGGGCTTGGGGGCGCGATGCCCCCCCAAGCCCCCCCAACAGCTATATATCTATATATATATAAAAATAAGTTGTCTGTGTGTCTGTCGAGAGACTTCAGGTGTGTCGACTGACGTCATTGTAAGGATTGAGCTGTATGCGTCATGAAATTGTTTGTCGACTGACGTCATGTTTGTCAACTGATGAAATTACAGACCGGGACACAAATTACGACCGGGACACGGGGATACAGGGAATATAAATGACGACCGCGAACCTCAAAGAGAAATTACAGACTGGGACACCGGAACACAGGGAATATAAATGACGACCGGGACACAGTGACACAACTACAAAGGGGACGACGGGGGAACAGGGAAGATATATAAATGACGACCGGGACACAGAGATTGTTCGAAGAGAAATTACAGACCGGGACACCGGGAAACAAATGACGACCGGGATGCTGGGACACAGGGAATATAAATTACGACCTCGACACTCAAAGAAAAAGTACAGACTAGGACACCGGGACACAAATGACGACCGGAATACTGGGAATATAAATGACGACCAGGACACAGGGACACAACTACAAGGGGGGTGCCAGGGGGTACAGGGGGATATATAAATGACGACGGGGTCACAGGGAATGTTTGATTAGCAATCAGCATCAACAAAGCTAAAGGGCAATCATTAGAATAATCAGGTATAGATCTGAATACGGATTGCTTTTCCCATGGACAATTTTATGTTGTTTGTTCAAGAGTTAGGTAAACCTAACAATCTATTTATATGCACAAACAATAGGACATGGAAGAATGTTGTATATTCTTAAGTTTTACGTTGTTAAATTGGACAGCGAAGAATGTTGTATATTCGCAAGTTTTATGTAGTTCAAAAAATATATATATTTATATCTATCTCAATTCACAGGTGGGACACAGGGACACAACTACAATGGCAGGTAACTAATATGGCGTGTAACGACTTACGCGCGCGGGGGGCTTGGGGGCGCGATGCCCCCCCAAGCCCCCCCCCCCAACAGCTATATATCTATATATATAAAAATAAGTTGTCTGTGTGTCTGTCGACTGACGTCATTGCAAGGATTGAGCTGTATGCGTCATGATATTGTTTGTCGACTGACGTCATGTTTGTCAACTGATGAAATTACAGACTGGGACACAAATGACGACCGGGACACGGGGATACAGGGAATATAAATGACGACCGGGAACCTCAAAGAGAAATTACAGACTGGGACACCGGGACACAGGGAATATAAATGACGATCGGGACACAGTGACACAACTACAGAGGGGACGACGGGGGTACAGGGAAGATATATAAATGACGACCGGGACACAGGGATTGTTCGAAGAGAAATTACAGACCGGGACACCGGGAAACAAATGACGACCGGGATGCTGGGACACAGGGAATATAAATGACGAGCTCGACACTCAAAGAGAAAGTACAGACTGGGACACCGGGACACAAATGACGACCGGAATACTGGGAATATAAATGACGACCAGGACACAGGGACACAACTACAAGGGGGGTGCCAGGGGGCACAGGGGGATATATAAATGTCGACGGGGACACAGGGAATGTTTGATTAGCAATCAGCATCAACAAAGCTAAAGGGCAATCATTAGAATAATCAGGTATAGATATGAATACGGATTGCTTTTCCCATGGACAATTTTATGTTGCATGTTCAAGAGTTAGGTAAACCTAACAATCTATTTCTATGCACAAACAATAGGACATGGAAGAATGTTTTATATTCTTAAGTTTTACGTAGTTAAATTGGACAGCGAAGAATGTTGTATATTCGCAAGTTTTATGTAGTTCAAAAAATATATATATTTATATCTATCTTAATTCACAGGTGGGACACAGGGACACAACTACAATGGCAGGTAACTAATATGGCGTGTAACGACTTACGCGCGCGGGGGGCTTGGGGGCGCGATGCCCCCCCCCCCAACCCCCCCCCCAACAGCTATATATCTATATATATAAAAATAAGTTGTCTGTGTGTCTGTCGAGTGACTTCAGGTGTCTCGACTGACGTCATTGTAAGGATTGAGCTGTATGCGTCATGAAATTGTTTGTCGACTGACGTCATGTTTGTCAACTGATGAAATTACAGACCGGGACACAAATGACGACCGGGACACGAGGATACAGGGAATATAAATGACGACCGGGAACCTAAAAGAGAAATTACAGACTAGGACACCGGGACACAGGGAATATAAATGACGACCGGGACACAGTGACACAACTACAAAAGGGACGACGGGGGTACAGGAAAGATATATAAATGACGACCGGGACACAGGGATTGTTCGAAGAGAAATTACAGACCGGGACACCGGGAAACAAATGACGACCGGGATGCTGGGACACAGGGAATATAAATGACGACCTCGACACTCAAAGAGAAAGTACAGACTGGGACACCAGGACACAAATGACGACCGGAATACTGGGAATATAAATGACGACCAGTACACAGGAACACAACAACAAGGGGGTGCCAGGGGGCACAGGGGGATATATAAATGACGACGGGGACACAGGGAATGTTTGATTAGCAATCAGCATCAACAAAGCTAAAGGGCAATCATTAGAATAATCAGGTATAGATCTGAATACGGATTGCGTTTCCCATCGACAATTTTATGTTGCATGTTCAAGAGTTAGGTAAACCTAACAATCTATTTATATGCACAAACAATAGGACATGGAAGAATGTTGTATATTCTTAAGTTTTACGTGGTTAAATTGGACAGCGAAGAATGTTGTATATTCGCAAGTTTTATGTAGTTCAAAAAATATATATATTTATATCTATCTCAATTCACAGGTGGGACACAGGGACACAACTACAATGGCAGGTAACTAATATGGCGTGTAACGACTTACGCGCGCGGGGGGCTTTGGGGCGCGATGCCCCCCCAAATATAAATAAGTTGTCTGTGTGTCTGTCGAGTGACTTCAGGTGTGTCGACTGACGTCATTGTAAGGATTGAGCTGTATGCGTCATGAAATTGTTTGTCGACTGACGTCATGTTTGTCAACTGATGAAATTACAGACCGGGACACAAATGACGACCGGGACACGGGGATACAGGGAATATAAATGACGACCGGGAACCTCAAAGACAAATTACAGACTGGGACACGGGGACACAGGGATTATAAATGACGACCGGTACACAGTGACACAACTACAAAGGGGACGACGGGGGTACAGGGAAGATATATAAATGACGACCGGGACACAGGGATTGTTCGAAGAGAAATTACAGACCGGGACACCAGGAAACAAATGACGACCGGGATGCTGGGACACAGGGAATATAAATGACGACCTCGACACTGAAAGAGAAAGTACAGACTGGGACACCGGGACACAAATGACGACCGGAATACTGGGAATATAAATGACGACCAGGACACAGGGACACAACTACAAGGGGGGTGCCAGGGGGCACAGAGGGATATATAAATGACGACGGGGACACAGGGAATGTTTGATTAGCAATCAGCATAAACAAAGCTAAAGGGCAATCATTAGAATAATCAGGTATAGATCTGAATACAGATTGCTTTTCCCATGGACAATTATATGTTGCATGTTCAAGAGTTAGGTAAACCTAACAATCTATTTATATGCACAAACAATAGGACATGGAAGAATGTTGTATATTCTTAAGTTTTACGTAGTTAAATTGGACAGCGAAGAATGTTGTATATTCGCAAGTTTTATGTAGTTCAAAAAATATATATATTTATATCTATCTCAATTCACAGGTGGGACACAGGGACACAACTACAATGGCAGGTAACTAATATGGCGTAAACGACTTACGCGCGCGGGGGGCTTGGGGGCGCGATGCCCCCCCAAGCCCCCCCCCCCAACAGCTATATATCTATATATATAAAAATAAGTTGTCTGTGTGTCTGTCGAGTGACTTCAGGTGCGTCGACTGACGTCATTGTAAGAATTGAGCTGTATGCGTCATGAAATTGTTTGTCGACTGACGTCATGTTTGTCAACTGATGAAATTACAGACCGGGACACAAATAACGACCGGGACACGGGGATACATGGAATATAAATGACGACCGGGAACCTCAAAGAGAAATTACAGACTGGGACACCGGGACACAGGGAATATAAATGACGACCGGGACACAGTGACACATCTACAAAGGGGACGACGGGGGTACAGGGAAGATATATAAATGACGACCGGGACACAGGGATTGTTCGAAGAGAAATTACAGACCGGGACACCGGGAAACAAATGACGACCGGGATGCTGGGACAAAGGGAATATAAATGACGACCTCGACACTCAAAGAGAAAGTACAGACTGGGACACCGGGACACAAATGACGACCGGAATACTGGGAATATAAATGACGACCAGGACACAGGGACACAACTACAAGGGGGGTGCCAGGGGGCACAGGGGGATATATAAATGACGACGGGACACAGGGAATGTTTGATTAGCAATCAGCATCAACAAAGCTAAAGGGCAATCATTAGAATAATCAGGTATAGATCTGAATACGGATTGCTTTTCCCATGGACAATTTTATGTTGCATGTTCAAGAGTTAGGTAAACCTAACAATCTATTTATATGCACAAACAATAGGACATGGAAGAATGTTGTATATTCTTAAGTTTTACGTAGTTAAATTGGACAGCGAAGAATGTTGTATATTCGCAAGTTTTATGTAGTTCAAAAAATATATATATTTATATGTATCTCAATTCACAGGTGGGACACAGGGACACAACTACAATGGCAGGTAACTAATATGGCGTGTAACGACTTACGCGCGCGGGGGGCTTGGGGGCGCGATGCCCCCCCAAGCTCCCCCTAACAGCTATATATCTATATATATAAAAATAAGTTGTCTGTGTGTCTGTCGAGTGACTTCAGGTGTGTCGACTGACGTCATTGTAAGGATTGAGCTGTATGCGTCATGAAATTGTTTGTCGACTGACGTCATGTTTGTCAACTGATGAAATTACAGACCGGGACACAAATGACGACCGGGACACGGGGATACAGGGAATATAAATGACGACCGGGAACCTCAAAGAGAAATTACAGACTGGGACACCGGGACACAGGGAATATAAATGACGACCGGGACACAGTGACACAACTACAAAGGGGACGACGGGGGTACAGGGAAGATATATAAATGACAACCGGGACACAGGGATTGTTCGAAGAGAAATTACAGACCGGGACACTGGGAAACAAATGACGACCGGGATGCTGGGACACAGGGAATATAAATGACGACCTCGACACTCAAAGAGAAAGTACAGACTGGGACATCGGGACACAAATGACGACCGCAATACTGGGAATATAAATGACGACCAGGACACAGGGACACAACTACAAGGGGGGTGCCAGGGGGCACAGGGGGATATATAAATGACGACGGGGACACAGGGAATGTTTGATTAGCAATAAGCATCAACAAAGCTAAAGGGCAATCATTAGAATAATCAGGTATAGATCTGAATACGGATTGCTTTTCCCATGGACAATTTTATGTTGCATGTTCAAGAGTTAGGTAAACCTAACAATCTATTTATATGCACAAACAATAGGACATGGAAGAATGTTGTATATTCTTAAGTTTTACGTAGTTAAATTGGACAGCGAAGAATGTTGTATATTCGCAAGTTTTATGTAGTTCAAAAAATATATATATTTATATCTATCTCAATTCACAGGTGGTACACAGGGACACAACTACAATGGCAGGTAACTAATATGGCGTTTAACGACTTACGCGCGCGGGGGGCTTGTGGGTGCGATGCCCACCCAAGCCCCCCCCCAACAGCTATATATCTATATATATAAAAATAAGTTGTCTGTGTGTCTGTCGAGTGACTTAAGGTGTGTCGACTGACGTCATTGTAAGGATTGAGCTGTATGCGTCATGAAATTGTTTGTCGACTGACGTCATGTTTGTCAACTGATGAAATTACAGACCGGGACACAAATGACGACCGGGACACGGGGATACAGGGAATATAAATGACGACCGGGAACCTCAAAGAGAAATTACAGACTGGGACACCGGGACACAGGGAATATAAATGACGACCGGGACACAGTGACACAACTACAAAGGGGACGACGGGGGTACAGGGAAGATATATAAATGACGACCGGGACACAGGGATTGTTCGAAGAGAAATTACAGACCGGGACACCGGGAAACAAATGACGACCGGGATGCTGGGACACAGGGAATATAAATGACGACCTCGACACTCAAAGAGAAAGTACAGACTGGGACACCGGGACACAAATGACGACCGGAATACTGGGAATATAAATGACGACCAGGACACAGGGACACAACTACAAGGGGGGTGCCAGGGGGCACAGGGGGATATATAAATGACGACGGGGACACAGGGAATGTCTGATTAGCAATCAGCATCAACAAAGCTAAAGGGCAATCATTAGAATAATCAGGTATAGATCTGAATACGGATTGCTTTTCCCATGGACAATTTTATGTTGCATGTTCAAGAGTTAGGTAAACCTAACAATCTATTTATATGCACAAACAATAGGACATGGAAGAATGTTGTATTTTCTTAAGTTTTACGTAGTTAAATTGGACAGCGAAGAATGTTGTATATTCGCAAGTTTTATGTAGTTCAAAAAATATATATATTTATATCTATCTCAATTCACAGGTGGGACACAGGGACACAACTACAAGGGGGGTGCCAGGGGGCACAGGGGGATATATAAATGACGATGGGGACACAGGGAATGTTTGATTAGCAATAAGCATCAACAAAGCTAAAGGGCAATCATTAGAATAATCAGGTATAGATCTGAATACGGATTGCTTTTCCCATGGACAAGTTTATGTTGCATTTTCAAGAGTTAGGTAAACCTAACAATCTATTTATATGCACAAACAATAGGACATGGAAGAATGTTGTATATTCTTAAGTTTTACGTAGTTAAATTGGACAGCGAAGAATGTTGTATATTCGCAAGTTTTATGTAGTTCAAAAAATATATATATTTATATCTATCTCAATTCACAGGTGGGACACAGGGACACAACTACAATGGCAGGTAACTAATATGGCGTGTAAAGACTTACGCGCGCGGGGGGCTTTGGGGCGCGATGCCCCCCAAGCCCCCCCCAACAGCTATATATCTATATATATAAAAATAAGTTGTCTGTGTGTCTGTCGAGTGACTTCAGGTGTGTCGACTGACGTCATTGTAAGGATTGAGCTGTATGCGTCATGAAATTGTTTGTCGACTGACGTCATGTTTGTCAACTGATGAAATTACAGACCGGGACACAAATGACGACCGGGACACGGGGATACAGGGAATATAAATGACGACCGGGAACCTCAAAGAGAAATTACAGACTGGGACACCGGGACACAGGGAATATAAATGACGACCGGGACACAGTGACACAACTACAAAGGGGACGACGGGGGTACAGGGAAGATATATAAATGACGACCGGGACACAGGGATTGTTCGAAGAGAAATTACAGACCGGGACACCGGGAAACAAATGACGACCGGGATGCTGGGCCACAGGGAATATAAATGACGACCTCGACACTCAAAGAGAAAGTACAGACTGGGACACCGGGACACAAATGACGACCGGAATACTGGGAATATAAATGACGACCAGGACACAGGGACACAACTACAAGGGGGGTGCCAGGGGCACAGGGGGATATATAAATGACGACGGGGACACAGGGAATGTTTGATTAGCAATCAGTATCAACGAAGCTAAAGGGCAATCATTAGAATAATCAGGTATAGATCTGAATACGGATTGCTTTTCCCATGGACAATTTTATGTTGCATGTTCAAGAGTTAGGTAAACCTAACAATCTATTTATATGCACAAACAATAGGACATGGAAGAATGTTGTATATTCTTAAGTTTTACGTAGTAAAATTGGACAGCGAAGAATGTTGTATATTCGCAAGTTTTATGGAGTTCAAAAAATATATATATTTATATCTATCTCAATTCACAGGTGGGACACAGGGACACAACTACAATGGCAGGTAACTAATATGGCGTGTAACGACTTACGCGCGCGGGGGGATAGGGGGCGCGATCCCCCCCAAGCCCCCCCAACAGCTAAATATCTATATATATAAAAATAAGTTGTCTGTGTGTCTGTCGAGTGACTTCAGGTGTGTCGACTGACGTCATTGTAAGGATTGAGCTGTATGCGTCATGAAATTGTTTGTCGACTGACGTCATGTTTGTCAACTGATGAAATTACAGACCGGAACACAAATGACGACCGGGACACGGGGATACAGGGAATATAAATGACGACCAGGAACCTCAAAGAGAAATTACAGACTGGGACACCGGGACACAGGGAATATAAATTAAGACCGGGACACAGTGACACAACTACAAAGGGGACGACGGGGGTACAGGGAAGATATATAAATGACGACCGGGACACAGGGATTGTTCGAAGAGAAATTACAGACCGGGACACCGGGAAACAAATGACGACCGGGATGCTGGGACACAGGGAATATAAATGACGACCTCGACACTCAAAGAGAAAGTACAGACTGGGACACCGGGACACAAATGACGACCGGAATACTGGGAATATAAATGACGACCAGGACACAGGGACACAACTACAAGGAGGGTGCCAGGGGGCACAGGGGGATATATAAATGACGACGGGGACACAGGGAATGTTTGATTAGCAATCAGCATCAACAAAGCTAAAGGGCAATCATTAGAATAATCAGATATAGATCTGAATACGGATTGCTTTTCCCATGGACAAGTTTATGTTGCATTTTCAAGAGTTAGGTAAACCTAACAATCTATTTATATGCACAAACAATAGGACATGGAAGAATGTTGTATATTCTTAAGTTTTACGTAGTTAAATTGGACAGCGAAGAATGTTGTATATTCGCAAGTTTTATGTAGTTCAAAAAATATATATATTTATATCTATCTCAATTCACAGGTGGGACAAAGGGACACAACTACAATGGCAGGTAACTAATATGGCGTGTAACGACTTACGCGCGCGGGGGGCTTGGGGGCGCGATGCCCCCCCCAAGCCCCCCCAACAGCTATATATCTATATATATAAAAATAAGTTGTCTGTGTGTCTGTCGAGTGACTTCAGGTGTGTCGACTGACGTCATTGTAAGGATTGAGCTGTATGCGTCATGAAATTGTTTGTCGACTGATGTCATGTTTGTCAACTGATGAAATTACAGACCGGGACACAAATGACGACCGGGACACGGGGATACAGGGAATATAAATGACGACCGGGAACCTCAAAGATAAATTACAGACTGGGACACCGGGACACAGGGAATATAAATGACGACCGGGACACAGTGACACAACTACAAAGGGGACGACGGGGTTACAGGAAAGATATATAAATGACGACCGGGACACAGGGATTGTTCGAAGAGAAATTACAGACCGGGACACCGGGAAACAAATGACGACCGGGATGCTGGGCCACAGGGAATATAAATGACGACCTCGACACTCAAAGAGAAAGTACAGACTGGGAAAACCGGGACACAAATGACGACCGGAATACTGGGAATACAAATGACGACCAGGACACAGGGACACAACTACAAGGGGGGTGCCAAGGGCACAGGGGGATATATAAATGACGACGGGGACACAGGGAATGTTTGATTAGCAATCAGCATCCACGAAGCTAAAGGGCAATCATTGGAATAATCAGGTATAGATCTGAATACGGATTGCTTTTCCCATGGACAATTTTATGTTGCATGTTCAAGAGTTAGGTAAACCTAACAATCTATTTATATGCACAAACAATAGGACATGGAAGAATGTTGTATATTCTTAAGTTTTACGTAGTAAAATTGGACAGCGAAGAATGTTGTATATTCGCAAGTTTTATGTAGTTAAAAAAATATATATATTTATATCTATCTCAATTCACAGGTGGGACACAGGGACACAAATACAATGGCAGGTAACTAATATGGCGTGTAACGACTTACGCGCGCGGGGGGCTTGGGGGCGCGATGCCCCCCCAAGCCCCCCCAACAGCTATATATCTATATATATAAAAATAAGTTGTCTGTGTGTCTTTCGAGTGACTTCAGGTGTGTCGACTGACGTCATTGTAAGGATTGAGCTGTATGCGTCATGAAATTGTTTGTCGACTGATGTCATGTTTGTCAACTGATGAAATTACAGACCGGGACACAAATGACGACCGGGACACGGGGATAC
>NW_027064027.1:21624-50426 GCF_032884065.1 Artemia franciscana
CTGTATCCCCGTGTCCCGGTCGTCATTTGTGTCCCGGTCTGTAATTTCATCAGTTGACAAACATGACATCAGTCGACAAACAATTTCATGACGCATACAGCTCAATCCTTACAATGACGTCAGTCGACACACCTGAAGTCACTCGAAAGACACACAGACAACTTATTTTTATATATATAGATATATAGCTGTTGGGGGGGGGGCTTGGGGGGGCATCGCGCCTCCAAGCCCCCCGCGCGCGTAAGTCGTTACACGCCATATTAGTTACCTGCCATTGTAGTTGTGTCCCTGTGTCCCACCTGTGAATTGAGATAGATATAGATATATATATTTTTTGAACTACATAAAACTTGCGAATATACAACATTCTTCGCTGTCCAATTTAACTACGTAAAACTTAAGAATATACAACATTCTTCCATGACCTATTGTTTGTGCATATAAATAGATTGTTAGGTTTACCTAACTCTTGAACATGCAACATAAAATTGTCCATGGAAAAGCAATCCGTATTCAGATCTATACCTGATTATTCTAATGATTGCCCTTTAGCTTTGTTGATGCTGATTGCTAATCAAACATTCCCTGTGTCCCCGTCGTCATTTATATATCCCCCTGTGCCCCCTGGCACCCCCTTGTAGTTGTGTCCCTGTGTCCTGTCGTCATTTATATTCCCAGTATTCCGGTCGTCATTTGTGTCCCGGTGTCCCAGTCTGTACTTTCTCTTTGAGTGTCGAGGTCGTCATTTATATTCCTGTGTCCCAGCATCCCGGTCGTCATTTGTTTCCCGGTGTCCCGGTCTGTAATTTCTCTTCGAACAATCCCTGTGTCCCGGTCGTCATTATATATCTTCCCTGTACCCCCGTCGCCCCTTTTGTAGTTGTGTCACTGTGTCCCGGTCGTCATTTATATTCCCTGTGTCCCGGTGTCCCAGTCTGTAATTTCTCTTTGAGGTTCCCGGTCGTCATTTATATTCCCTGTATCCCCGTGTCCCGGTCGTCATTTGTGTCCCGGTCTGTAATTTCATCAGTTGAAAAACATGACGTCAGTCGACAAACAATTTCATGACGCATACAGCTCAATCCTTACAATGACGTCAGTCGACACACCTGAAGTCACTCGACAGACACACAGACAACTTATTTTTATATATATAGATATATAGCTGTTGGGGGGGGGCTTGGGGGGGGCATCGCGCCCCCAAGCCCCCCGCGCGCGTAAGTCGTTACACGCCATATTAGTTACCTGCCATTGTAGTTGTGTCCCTGTGTCCCACCTGTGAATTGAGATAGATATAAATATATATATTTTTTGAACTACATAAAACTTGCGAATATACAACATTTTTCGCTGTCCAATTTAACTACGTAAAACTTAAGAATATACAACATTCTTCCATGTCCTATTGTTTGTGCATATAAATAGATTGTTAGGTTTACCTAACTCTTGAACATGCAACATAAAATTGTCCATGGGAAAAGCAATCCGTATTCAGATCTATACCTGATTATTCTAATGATTGCCCTTTAGCTTTGTTGATGCTGATTGCTAATCAAACATTCCCTGTGTCCCCGTCGTCATTTATATATCCCCCTGTGCCCCCTGGCACCCCCCTTGTAGTTGTGTCCCTGTGTCCTGGTCGTCATTTATATTCCCAGTATTCCGGTCGTCATTTGTGTCCCGGTGTCCCAGTCTGTACTTTCTCTTTGAGTGTCGAGGTCGTCATTTATATTCCCTGTGTCCCAGCATCCCGGTCGTCATTTGTTTCCCGGTGTCCCGGTCTGTAATTTCTCTTCGAACAATCCCTGTGTTCCGGTCGTCATTTATATATCTTCCCTGTACCCCCGTCGTCCCTTTTGTAGTTGTGTCACTGTGTCCCGGTCGTCATTTATATTCCCTGTGTCCTGGTGTCCCAGTCTGTAATTTCTCTTTGAGGTTCCCGGTCGTCATTTATATTCCCTGTATCCCCGTGTCCCGGTCGTCATTTGTGTCCCGGTCTGTAATTTCATCAGTTGACAAACATGACGTCAGTCGACAAACAATTTCATGACGCATACAGCTCAATCCTTACAATGACGTCAGTCGACACACCTGAAGTCACTCGACAGACACACAGACAACTTATTTTTATATATATAGATATATAGCTGTTGATGGGGGCTTGGAGGGGCCCTCGCGCCTCAAGCCCCCCGCGCGCGTAAGTCGTTACACGCCATATTAGTTACCTGCATTGTAGTTGTGTCCCTGTGTCCACTTGTGAATTGAGATAGATATAAATATATATATATTTTTTGAACTACATAAAACTTGCGAATATACAACATTTTTCGCTGTCCAATTTAACTACGTAGAACTTAAGAATATACAACATTCTTCCATGTCCTATTGTTTGTGCATATAAATAGATTGTTAGGTTTACCTAACTCTTGAACATGCAACAGAAAATTGTCCATGGGAAAAGCAATCCGTATTCAGATCTATACCTGATTATTCTAATGATTGCCCTTTAGCTTTGTTGATGCTGAATGCTAATCAAAACATTCCCTGTGTCCCCATCGTCATTTATATATCCCCCTGTGCCCCCTGGCACCCCCCTTGTAGTTGTGTCCCTGTGTCCTGGTCGTCATTTATATTACAGACCGGGACACAAATGACGACCGGGACACGGGGATACAGGGAATATAAATGACGACCGGGAACCTCAAAGAGAAATTACAGACTGGGACACCGGGACACAGGGAATATAAATGACGACCGGGACACAGTGACACAACTACAAAGGGGACGACGGGGGTACAGGGAAGATATATAAATGACGACCGGGACACAGGGATTGTTCGAAGAGAAATTACAGACCGGGACACCGGGAAACAAATGACGACCGGGATGCTGGGACACAGGGAATATAAATGACGACCTCGACACTCAAAGAGAAAGTACAGACTGGGACACCGGGACACAAATGACGACCGGAATACTGGGAATATAAATGACGACCAGCACAGGGACACAACTACAAGGGGGATGCCAGGGGGCAAAGGGGGGATATATAAATGACGACGGGGACACAGGGAATGTTTGATTAGCAATCAGCATCAACAAAGCTAAAGGGCAATCATTAGAATAATCAGGTATAGATCTGAATACGGATTGCTTTTCCCATGGACAATTTTATGTTGCATGTTCAAGAGTTAGGTAAACCTAACAATCTATTTATATGCACAAACAATAGGACATGGAAGAATGTTGTATATTCTTAAGTTTTACGTAGTTAAATTGGACAGCGAAGAATGTTGTATATTCGCAAGTTTTATGTAGTTCAAAAAATATATATATATTTATATCTATCTCAATTCACAAGTGGGACAGGGACACAACTACAATGGCAGGTAACTAATATGGCGTGTAACGACTTACGCGCGCGGGGGGCTTGAGGGCGCGAGGCCCCTCCAAGCCCCCATCAACAGCTATATATCTATATATATATATAAAAATAAGTTGTCTGTGTGTCTGTCGAGTGACTTCAGGTGTGTCGACTGACGTCATTGTAAGGATTGAGCTGTATGCGTCATGAAATTGTTTGTCGACTGACGTCATGTTTGTCAACTGATGAAATTACATACCGGGACACAAATGACGACCGGGACACGGGGATACAGGGAATATAAATGACGACCGGGAACCTCAAAGAGAAATTACAGACTGGGACACCGGGACACAGGGAATATAAATGACGACCGGGACACAGTGACACAACTACAAAGGGGACGACGGGGGTAGAGGGAAGATATATAAATGACGACCGGGACACAGGGATTGTTCGAAGAGAAATTACAGACCGGGACACCGGGAAACAAATGACGACCGGGATGCTGGGACACAGGGAATATAAATGACGACCTCGACACTCAAAGAGAAAGTACAGGACTGGGACACCGGGACACAAATGACGACCGGAATACTGGGAATATAAATGACGACCAGGACACAGGACACAACTACAAGGGGGGTGCCAGGGGGCACAGGGGGATATAAAAATGACGACGGGGACACAGGGAATGTTTGATTAGCAATCAGCATCAACAAAGCTAAAGGGCAATCATTAGAATAATCAGGTATAGATCTGAATACGGATTGCTTTTCCCATGGACAATTTTATGTTGCATGTTCAAGAGTTAGGTAAACCTAACAATCTATTTATATGCACAAACAATAGGACATGGAATAATGTTGTATATTCTTAAGTTTTACGTAGTTAAATTGGACAGCGAAGAATGTTGTATATTCGCAAGTTTTATGTAGTTCAAAAAATATATATATTTATATCTATCTCAATTCACAGGTGGGACACAGGGACACAACTACAATGGCAGGTAACTAATATGGCGTGTAACGACTTACGCGCGCGGGGGGCTTGGGGGCGCGATGCCCCCCCAAGCCCCCCCCCCCCAACAGCTATATATCTATATATATAAAAATAAGTTGTCTGTGTGTCTGTCGAGTGACTTCAGGTGTGTCGACTGACGTCATTGTAAGGATTGAGCTGTATGCGTCATGAAATTGTTTGTCGACTGACGTCATGTTTGTAAACTGATGAAATTACAGACCGGGACACAAATGACGACCGGGACACGGGGATACAGGGAATATAAATGACGACCGGGAACCTCAAAGAGAAATTACAGACTGGGACACCGGGACACAGGGAATATAAATGACGACCGGGACACAGTGACACAACTACAAAGGGGACGACGGGGGTACAGGGAAGATATATAAATGACGACCGGGACACAGGGATTGTTCGAAGAGAAATTACAGACCGGGACACCGGGAAACAAATGACGACCGGGATGCTGGGACACAGGGAATATAAATGACGACCTCGACACTCAAAGAGAAAGTACAGACTGGGACACCGGGACACAAATGACGACCGGAATACTGGGAATATAAATGACGACCAGGACACAGGGACACAACTACAAGGGGGGTGCCAGGGGGCACAGGGGGATATCTAAATGACGACGGGGACACAGGGAATGTTTGATTAGCAATCAGCATCAAAAAAGCTAAAGGGCAATCATTAGAATAATCAGGTATAGATCTGAATACGGATTGCTTTTCCCATGGACAATTTTATGTTGCATGTTCAAGAGTTAGGTAAACCTAACAATCTATTTATATGCACAAACAATAGGACATGGAAGAATGTTGTATATTCTTAAGTTTTACGAAGTTAAATTGGACAGCGAAGAATGTTGTATATTCGCAAGTTTTATGTAGTTCAAAAAATATATATATTTATATCTATCTCAATTCACAGGTGGGACACAGGGACACAACTACAATGGCAGGTAACTAATATGGCGTGTAACGACTTACGCGCGCGGGGGGCTTGGGGGCGCGATGCCCCCCCAAGTCACCCCCCCCCCCAACAGCTCTATATCTATATATATATAAAAAAGTTGTCTGTGTGTCTGTCGAGTGACTTCAGGTGTGTCGACTGACGTCATTGTAAGGATTGAGCTGTATGCGTCATGAAATTGTTTGCCGACTGACGTCATGTTTGTCAACTGATGAAATTACAGACCGGGACACAAATGACGACCGGGACACGGGGATACAGGGAATATAAATGACGACCGGGAACCTCAAAGAGAAATTACAGACTGGGACACCGGGACACAGGGAATATAAATGACGACCGGGACACAGTGACACAACTACAAAAGGGGCGACGGGGGTACAGGGAAGATATATAAATGACGACCGGGACACAGGGATTGTTCGAAGAGAAATTACAGACCGGGACACCGGGAAACAAATGACGACCGGGATGCTGGGACACAGGGAATATAAATGACGACCTCGACACTCAAAGAGAAAGTACAGACTGGGACACCGGGACACAAATGACGACCGGAATACTGGGAATATAAATGACGACCAGGACACAGGGACACAACTACAAGGGGGGTGCCAGGGGGCACAGGGGGATATATAAATGACGACGGGGACACAGGGAATGTTTGATTAGCAATCAGCATCAACAAAGCTAAAGGGCAATCATTAGAATAATCAGGTATAGATCTGAATACGGATTGCTTTTCCCATGGACAATTTTATGTTGCATGTTCAAGAGTTAGGTAAACCTAACAATCTATTTATATGCACAAACAATAGGACATGGAAGAATGTTGTATATTCTTAAGTTTTACGTAGTTAAATTGGACAGCGAAGAATGTTGTATATTCGCAAGTTTTATGTAGTTCAAAAAATATATATATTTATATCTATCTCAATTCACAGGTGGGACACAGGGACACAACTACAATGGCAGGTAACTAATATGGCGTGTAACGACTTACGCGCGCGGGGGGCTTGGGGGCGCGATGCCCCCCCAAGCCCCCCCCCCCCCAACAGCTATATATCTATATATATAAAAATAAGTTGTCTGTGTGTCTGTCGAGTGATTTCAGGTGTGTCGACTGACGTCATTGTAAGGATTGAGCTGTATGCGTCATGAAATTGTTTGTCGACTGACGTCATGTTTGTCAACTGATGAAATTACAGACCGGGACACAAATGACTACCGGGACACGGGGATACAGGGAATATAAATGACGACCGGGAACCTCAAAGAGAAATTACAGACTGGGACACCGGGACACAGGGAATATAAATGACGACCGGGACACAGTGACACAACTACAAAGGGGACGACGGGGGTACAGGGAAGATATAGAAATGACGACCGGGACACAGGGATTGTTCGAAGATAAATTACAGACCGGGACACCGGGAAACAAATGACGACCGGGATGCTGGGACACAGGGAATATAAATGACGACCTCGACACTCAAAGAGAAAGTACAGACTGGGACACCGGGACACAAATGACGACCGGAATACTGGGAATATAAATGACGACCAGGACACAGGGACACAACTACAAGGGGGGTGCCAGGGGGCACAGGGGGATATATAAATGACGACGGGGACACAGGGAATGTTTGATTAGCAATCAGCATCAACAAAGCTAAAGGGCAATCATTAGAATAATCAGGTATAGATCTGAATACGGATTGCTTTTCCCATGGACAATTTTATGTTGCATGTTCAAGAATTAGGTAAACCTAACAATCTATTTATATGCACAAACAATAGGACATGGAAGAATGTTGTATATTCTTAAGTTTTACGTAGTTAAATTGGACAGCGAAGAATGTTGTATATTCAAAGTTTTATGTAGTTCAAAAAATATACATATTTATATCTATCTCAATTCACAGGTGGGACACAGGGACACAAATACAATGGCAGGTAACTAATATGGCGTGTAACGACTTACGCGCGCGGGGGACTTGGGGGCGCGATGCCCCCCCAAGCCCCCCCCCCAACAGCTATATATCTATATATATAAAAATAAGTTGTCTGTGTGTCTGTCGAGTGACTTCAGGTGTGTCAACTGACGTCATTGTAAGGATTGAGCTGTATGCGTCATGAAATTGTTTGTCGACTGACGTCATGTTTGTCAACTGATGAAATTACAGACCGGGACACAAATGACGACCGGAACACGGGGATACAGGGAATATAAATGACGACCGGGAACCTCAAAGAGAAATTACAGACTGGGACACCGGGACACAGGGAATATAAATGACGACCGGGACACAGTGACACAACTACAAAGGGGACGACGGGGGTACAGGGAAGATATATAAATGACGACCGGAACACAGGGATTGTTCGAAGAGAAATTACAGACCGGGACACCGGGAAACAAATGACGACCGGGATGCTGGGACACAGGGAATATAAATGACGACCTCGACACTCAAAGAGAAAGTACAGACTGGGACACCGGGACACAAATGACGACCGGAATACTGGGAATATAAATGACGACCAGGACACAGGGACACAACTACAAGGGGGGTGCCAGGGGGCACAGGGGGATATATAAATGACGACGGGGACACAGGGAATGTTTGATTAGCAATCAGCATCAACAAAGCTAAAGGGCAATCATTAGAATAATCAGGTATAGATCTGAATACGGATTGCTTTTCCCATGGACAATTTTATGTTGCATGTTCAAGAGTTAGGTAAACCTAACAATCTATTTATATGCACAAACAATAGGACATGGAAGAATGTTGTATATTCTTAAGTTTTACGTAGTTAAATTGGACAGCGAAAAATGTTGTATATTTGCAAGTTTTATGTAGTTCAAAAAATATATATATTTATATCTATCTCAATTCACAGGTGGGACACAGGGACACAACTACAATGGCAGGTAACTAATATGGCGTGTAACGACTTACGCGCGCGGGGGGCTTGGGGGCGCGATGCCCCCCCCCCAAGCCCCCCCCCCCAACAGCTATATATCTATATATATAAAAATAAGTTGTCTGTGTGTCTGTCGAGTGACTTCAGGTGTGTCGACTGACGTCATTGTAAGGATTGAGCTGTATGCGTCATGAAATTGTTTGTCGACTGACGTCATGTTTGTCAACTGATGAAATTACAGACCGGGACACAAATGACGACCGGGACACGGGGATACAGGGAATATAAATGACGACCGGGAACCTCAAAGAGAAATTACAGACTGGGACACCGGGACACAGGGAATATAAATGACGACCGGGACACAGTGACACAACTACAAAAGGGGCGACGGGGGTACAGGGAAGATATATAAATGACGACCGGGACACAGGGATTGTTCGAAGATAAATTACAGACCGGGACACCGGGAAACAAATGACGACCGGGATGCTGGGACACAGGGAATATAAATGACGACCTCGACACTCAAAGAGAAAGTACAGACTGGGACACCGGGACACAAATGACGACCGGAATACTGGGAATATAAATGACGACCAGGACACAGGGACACAACTACAAGGGGGGTGCCAGGGGGCACAGGGGGATATATAAATGACGACGGGGACACAGGGAATGTTTGATTAGCAATCAGCATCAACAAAGCTAAAGGGCAATCATTAGAATAATCAGGTATAGATCTGAATACGGATTGCTTTTCCCATGGACAATTTTATGTTGCATGTTCAAGAGTTAGGTAAACCTAACAATCTATTTATATGCACAAACAATAGGACATGGAAGAATGTTGTATATTCTTAAGTTTTACGTAGTTAAATTGGACAGCGAAGAATGTTGTATATTCGCAAGTTTTATGTAGTTCAAAAAATATATATATTTATATCTATCTCAATTCACAGGTGGGACACAGGGACACAACTACAATGGCAGGTAACTAATATGGCGTGTAACGACTTACGCGCGCGGGGGGCTTGGGGGCGCGATGCCCCCCCAAGCCCCCCCCCCAACAGCTATATATCTATATATATAAAAATAAGTTGTCTGTGTGTCTGTCGAGTGATTTCAGGTGTGTCGACTGACGTCATTGTAAGGATTGAGCTGTATGCGTCATGAAATTGTTTGTCGACTGACGTCATGTTTGTCAACTGATGAAATTACAGACCGGGACACAAATGACTACCGGGACACGGGGATACAGGGAATATAAATGACGACCGGGAACCTCAAAGAGAAATTACAGACTGGGACACCGGGACACAGGGAATATAAATGACGACCGGGACACAGTGACACAACTACAAGGGGGGTGCCAGGGGGCACAGGGGGATATATAAATGACGACGGGGACACAGGGAATGTTTGATTAGCAATCAGCATCAACAAAGCTAAAGGGCAATCATTAGAATAATCAGGTATAGATCTGAATACGGATTGCTTTTCCCATGGACAATTTTATGTTGCATGTTCAAGAGTTAGGTAAACCTAACAATCTATTTATATGCACAAACAATAGGACATGGAAGAATGTTGTATATTCTTAAGTTTTACGTAGTTAAATTGGACAGCGAAGAATGTTGTATATTCGCAAGTTTTATGTAGTTCAAAAAATATATATATTTATATCTATCTCAATTCACAGGTGGGACACAGGGACACAACTACAATGGCAGGTAACTAATATGGCGTGTAACGACTTACGCGCGCGGGGGGCTTGGGGGCGCGATGCCCCCCCAAGCCCCCCCCCCCCCCCCCAACAGCTATATATCTATATATATAAAAATAAGTTGTCTGTGTGTCTGTCGAGTGATTTCAGGTGTGTCGACTGACGTCATTGTAAGGATTGAGCTGTATGCGTCATGAAATTGTTTGTCGACTGACGTCATGTTTGTCAACTGATGAAATTACAGACCGGGACACAAATGACTACCGGGACACGGGGATACAGGGAATATAAATGACGACCGGGAACCTCAAAGAGAAATTACAGACTGGGACACCGGGACACAGGGAATATAAATGACGACCGGGACACAGTGACACAACTACAAAGGGGACGACGGGGGTACAGGGAAGATATAGAAATGACGACCGGGACACAGGGATTGTTCGAAGATAAATTACAGACCGGGACACCGGGAAACAAATGACGACCGGGATGCTGGGACACAGGGAATATAAATGACGACCTCGACACTCAAAGAGAAAGTACAGACTGGGACACCGGGACACAAATGACGACCGGAATACTGGGAATATAAATGACGACCAGGACACAGGGACACAACTACAAGGGGGGTGCCAGGGGGCACAGGGGGATATATAAATGACGACGGGGACACAGGGAATGTTTGATTAGCAATCAGCATCAACAAAGCTAAAGGGCAATCATTAGAATTATCAGGTATAGATCTGAATACGGATTGCTTTTCCCATGGACAATTTTATATTGCATGTTCAAGAGTTAGGTAAACCTAACAATCTATTTATATGCACAAACAATAGGACATGGAAGAATGTTGTATATTCTTAAGTTTTACGTAGTTAAATTGGACAGCGAAGAATGTTGTATATTCGCAAGTTTTATGTAGTTCAAAAAATATATATATTTATATCTATCTCAATTCACAGGTGGGACACAGGGACACAACTACAATGCAGGTAACTAATATGGCGTGTAACGACTTACGCGCGCGGGGGGCTTGGGGGCGCGATGCCCCCCCAAGCCCCCCCCCCAACAGCTATATATCTATATATATAAAAATAAGTTGTCTGTGTGTCTGTCGAGTGATTTCAGGTGTGTCGACTGACGTCATTGTAAGGATTGAGCTGTATGCGTCATGAAATTGTTTGTCGACTGACGTCATGTTTGTCAACTGATGAAATTACAGACCGGGACACAAATGACTACCGGGACACGGGGATACAGGGAATATAAATGACGACCGGGAACCTCAAAGAGAAATTACAGACTGGGACACCGGGACACAGGGAATATAAATGACGACCGGGACACAGTGACACAACTACAAAGGGGACGACGGGGGTACAGGGAAGATATAGAAATGACGACCGGGACACAGGGATTGTTCGAAGATAAATTACAGACCGGGACACCGGGAAACAAATGACGACCGGGATGCTGGGACACAGGGAATATAAATGACGACCTCGACACTCAAAGAGAAAGTACAGACTGGGACTCCAGGACACAAATGACGACCGGAATACTGGGAATATAAATGACGACCAGGACACAGGGACACAACTACAAGGGGGGTGCCAGGGGGCACAGGGGGATATATAAATGACGACGGGGACACAGGGAATGTTTGATTAGCAATCAGCATCAACAAAGCTAAAGGGCAATCATTAGAATAATCAGGTATAGATCTGAATACGGATTGCTTTTCCCATGGACAATTTTATGTTGCATGTTCAAGAATTAGGTAAACCTAACAATCTATTTATATGCACAAACAATAGGACATGGAAGAATGTTGTATATTCTTAAGTTTTACGTAGTTAAATTGGACAGCGAAGAATGTTGTATATTCAAAGTTTTATGTAGTTCAAAAAATATATATATTTATATCTATCTCAATTCACAGGTGGGACACAGGGACACAACTACAATGGCAGGTAACTAATATGGCGTGTAACGACTTACGCGCGCGGGGGGCTTGGGGGCGCGATGCCCCCCAAGCCCCCCCCCAACAGCTATATATCTATATATATAAAAATAAGTTGTCTCTGTGTCTGTCGAGCGACTTCAGGTGTGTCGACTGACGTCATTGTAAGGATTGAGCTGTATGCGTCATGAAATTGTTTGTCGACTGACGTCATGTTTGTCAACTGATGAAATTACAGACCAGGACACAAATGACGACCGGGACACGGGGATACAGGGAATATAAATGACGACCGGGAACCTCAAAGAGAAATTACAGACTGGGACACCGGGACACAGGGAATATAAATGACGACCGGGACACAGTGACACAACTACAAAGGGGACGACGGGGGTACAGGGAAGATATATAAATGACGACCGGGACACAGGGATTGTTCGAAGAGAAATTACAGACCGGGACACCGGGAAACAAATGACGACCGGGATGCTGGGACACAGGGAATATAAATGACGACCTCGACACTCAAAGAGAAAGTACAGACTGGGACACCGGGACACAAATGACGACCGGAATACTGGGAATATAAATGACGACCAGGACACAGGGACACAACTACAAGGGGGGTGCCAGGGGGCACAGGGGGATATATAAATGACGACGGGGACACAGGGAATGTTTGATTAGCAATCAGCATCAACAAAGCTAAAGGGCAATCATTAGAATAATCAGGTATAGATCTGAATACGGATTGCTTTTCCCATGGACAATTTTATGTTGCATGTTCAAGAGTTAGGTAAACCTAACAATCTATTTATATGCACAAACAATAGGACATGGAAGAATGTTGTATATTCTTAAGTTTTACGAAGTTAAATTGGACAGCGAAGAATGTTGTATATTCGCAAGTTTTATGTAGTTCAAAAAATATCTATATTTATATCTATCTCAATTCACAGGTGGGACACAGGGACACAACTACAATGGCAGGTAACTAATATGGCGTGTAACGACTTACGCGCGCGGGGGGCTTGGGGGCGCGATGCCCCCCAAGTCCCCCCCCAACAGCTCTATATCTATATATATATAAAAAAGTTGTCTGTGTGTCTGTCGAGTGACTTCAGGTGTGTCGACTGACGTCATTGTAAGGATTGAGCTGTATGCGTCATGAAATTGTTTGTCGACTGACGTCATGTTTGTCAACTGATGAAATTACAGACCGGGACACAAATGACGACCGGGACACGGGGATACAGGGAATATAAATGACGACCGGGAACCTCAAAGAGAAATTATAGACTGGGACACCGGGACACAGGGAATATAAATGACGACCGGGACACAGTGACACAACTACAAAGGGGACGACGGGGGTACAGGGAAGATATATAAATGACGACCGGGACACAGGGATTGTTCGAAGAGAAATTACAGACCGGGACACCGGGAAACAAATGACGACCGGGATGCTGGGACACAGGGAATATAAATGACGACCTCGACACTCAAAGAGAAAGTACAGACTGGGACACCGGGACACAAATGACGACCGGAATACTGGGAATATAAATGACGACCAGGACACAGCGACACAACTACAAGGGGGGTGCCAGGGGGCACAGGGGGATATATAAATGACGACGGGGACACAGGGAATGTTTGATTAGCAATCAGCATCAACAAAGCTAAAGGGCAATCATTAGAATAATCAGGTATAGATCTGAATACGGATTGCTTTTCCCATGGACAATTTTATGTTACATGTTCAAGAGTTAGGTAAACCTAACAATCTATTTATATGCACAAACAATAGGACATGGAAGAATCTTGTATATTCTTAAGTTTTACGAAGTTAAATTGGACAGCGAAGAATGTTGTATATTCGCAAGTTTTATGTAGTTCAAAAAATATATATATTTATATCTATCTCAATTCACAGGTGGGACACAGGGACACAACTACAATGGCAGGTAACTAATATGGCGTGTAACGACTTACGCGCGCGGGGGGCTTGGGGGCGCGATGCCCCCCCAAGTCCCCCCCCAACAGCTCTATATCTATATATATAGAAAAAAGTTGTCTGTGTGTCTGTCGAGTGACTTCAGGTGTGTCGACTGACGTCATTGTAAGGATTGAGCTGTATGCGTCATGAAATTGTTTGTCGACTGACGTCATGTTTGTCAACTGATGAAATTACAGACCGGGACACAAATGACGACCGGGACACGGGGATACAGGGAATATAAATGACGACCGGGAACCTCAAAGAGAAATTACAGACTGGGACACCGGGACACAGGGAATATAAATGACGACCGGGACACAGTGACACAACTACAAAAGGGGCGACGGGGGTACAGGGAAGATATATAAATGACGACCGGGACACAGGGATTGTTCGAAGAGAAATTACAGACCGGGACACCGGGAAACAAATGACGACCGGGATGCTGGGACACAGGGAATATAAATGACGACCTCGACACTCAAAGAGAAAGTACAGACTGGGACACCGGGACACAAATGACGACCGGAATACTGGGAATATAAATGACGACCAGGACACAGGGACACAACTACAAGGGGGGTGCCAGGGGGCACAGGGGGATATATAAATGACGACGGGGACACAGGGAATGTTTGATTAGCAATCAGCATCAACAAAGCTAAAGGGCAATCATTAGAATAATCAGGTATAGATCTGAATACGGATTGCTTTTCCCATGGACAATTTTATGTTGCATGTTCAAGAGTTAGGTAAACCTAACAATCTATTTATATGCACAAACAATAGGACATGGAAGAATGTTGTATATTCTTAAGTTTTACGTAGTTAAATTGGACAGCGAAGAATGTTGTATATTCGCAAGTTTTATGTAGTTCAAAAAATATATATATTTATATCTATCTCAATTCACAGGTGGGACACAGGGACACAACTACAATGGCAGGTAACTAATATGGCGTGTAACGACTTACGCGCGCGGGGGGCTTGGGGGCGCGATGCCCCCCCAAGCCCCCCCCCCAACAGCTATATATCTATATATATAAAAATAAGTTGTCTGTGTGTCTGTCGAGTGATTTCAGGTGTGTCGACTGACGTCATTGTAAGGATTGAGCTGTATGCGTCATGAAATTGTTTGTCGACTGATGTCATGTTTGTCAACTGATGAAATTACAGACCGGGACACAAATGACTACCGGGACACGGGGATACAGGGAATATAAATGACGACCGGGAACCTCAAAGAGAAATTACAGACTGGGACACCGGGACACAGGGAATATAAATGACGACCGGGACACAGTGACACAACTACAAAAGGGGCGACGGGGGTACAGGGAAGATATATAAATGACGACCGGGACACAGGGATTGTTCGAAGAGAAATTACAGACCGGGACACCGGGAAACAAATGACGACCGGGATGCTGGGACACAGGGAATATAAATGACGACCTCGACACTCAAAGAGAAAGTACAGACTGGGACACCGGGACACAAATGACGACCGGAATACTGGGAATATAAATGACGACCAGGACACAGGGACACAACTACAAGGGGGGTGCCAGGGGGCACAGGGGGATATATAAATGACGACGGGGACACAGGGAATGTTTGATTAGCAATCAGCATCAACAAAGCTAAAGGGCAATCATTAGAATAATCAGGTATAGATCTGAATACGGATTGCTTTTCCCATGGACAATTTTATGTTGCATGTTCAAGAGTTAGGTAAACCTAACAATCTATTTATATGCACAAGCAATAGGACATGGAAGAATGTTGTATATTCTTAAGTTTAACGTAGTTAAATTGGACAGCGAAGAATGTTGTATATTCGCAAGTTTTATGTAGTTCAAAAAATATATATATTTATATCTATCTCAATTCACACGTGGGACACAGGGACACAACTACAATGGCAGGTAACTAATATGGCGTGTAACGACTTACGCGCGCGGGGGGCTTGAGGGCGCGATGCCCCCCCAAGCCCCCCCCAACAGCTATATATCTATATATATAAAAATAAGTTGTCTGTGTGTCTGTCGAGTGACTTCAGGTGTGTCGACTGACGTCATTGTAAGGATTGAGCTGTATGCGTCATGAAATTGTTTGTCGACTGACGTCATGTTTGTCAACTGATGAAATTACAGACCGGGACACAAATGACGACCGGGACACGGGGATACAGGGAATATAAATGACGACCGGGAACCTCAAAGAGAAATTATAGACTGGGACACCGGGACACAGGGAATATAAATGACGACCGGGACACAGTGACACAACTATAAAGGGGACGACGGGGGTACAGGGAAGATATATAAATGACGACCGGGACACAGGGATTGTTCGAAGAGAAATTACAGACCGGGACACCGGGAAACAAATGACGACCGGGATGCCGGGACACAGGGAATGTAAAAGACGACCTCGACACTCAAAGAGAAAGTACAGACTGGGACACCGGGACACAAATGACGACCGGAATACTGGGAATATAAATGACGACCAGGACACAGGGACACAACTACAAGGGGGGTGCCAGGGGGCACAGGGGGATATATAAATGACGACGGGGACACAGGGAATGTTTGATTAGCAATCAGCATCAACAAAGCTAAAGGGCAATCATTAGAATAATCAGGTATAGATCTGAATACGGATTGCTTTTCCCATGGACAATTTTATGTTGCATGTTCAAGAGTTAGGTAAACCTAACAATCTATTTATATGCACAAACAATAGGACATGGAAGAATGTTGTATATTCTTAAGTTTTACGTAGTTAAATTGGACAGCGAAGAATGTTGTATATTCGCAAGTTTTATGTAGTTCAAAAAATATATATATTTATATCTATCTCAATTCACAGGTGGGACACAGGGACACAACTACAATGGCAGGTAACTAATATGGCGTGTAACGACTTACGCGCGCGGGAGGCTTGGGGGCGTGATGCCCCCCCAAGCCCCCCCCCCCCCAACAGCTATATATCTATATATATAAAAATAAGTTGTCTGTGTGTCTGTCGAGTGACTTCAGGTGTGTCGACTGACGTCATTGTAAGGATTGAGCTGTATGCGTCATGAAATTGTTTGTCGACTGACGTCATGTTTGTCAACTGATGAAATTACAGACCGGGACACAAATGACGACCGGAATACTGGGAATATAAATGACGACCAGGACACAGGGACACAACTACAAGGGGGGTGCCAGGGGGCACAGGGGGATATATAAATGACGACGGGGACACAGGGAATGTTTGATTAGCAATCAGCATCAACAAAGCTAAAGGGCAATCATTAGAATAATCAGGTATAGATCTGAATACGGATTGCTTTTCCCATGGACAATTTTATGTTGCATGTTCAAGAGTTAGGTAAACCTAACAATCTATTTATATGCACAAACAATAGGACATGGAAGAATGTTGTATATTCTTAAGTTTTACGTAGTTAAATTGGACAGCGAAGAATGTTGTATATTCGCAAGTTTTATGTAGTTCAAAAAATATATATATTTATATCTATCTCAATTCACAGGTGGGACACAGGGACACAACTACAATGGCAGGTAACTAATATGGCGTGTAACGACTTACGCGCGCGGGGGGCTTGGGGGCGTGATGCCCCCCCAAGCCCCCCCCCCCCCAACAGCTATATATCTATATATATATAAATAAGTTGTCTGTGTGTCTGTCGAGTGACTTCAGGTGTGTCGACTGACGTCATTGTAAGGATTGAGCTGTATGCGTCATGAAATTGTTTGTCGACTGACGTCATGTTTGTCAACTGATGAAATTACAGACCGGGACACAAATGACGACCGGGACACGGGGATACAGGGAATATAAATGACGACCGGGAACCTCAAAGAGAAATTATAGACTGGGACACCGGGACACAGGGAATATAAATGACGACCGGGACACAGTGACACAACTACAAAGGGGACGACGGGGGTACAGGGAATATAATGACGACCTCGACACTCAAAGAGAAAGTACAGACTGGGACACCGGGACACAAATGACGACCGGAATACTGGGAATATAAATGACGACCAGGACACAGGGACACAACTACAAGGGGGGTGCCAGGGGGCACAGGGGGATATATAAATGACGACGGGGACACAGGGAATGTTTGATTAGCAATCAGCATCAACAAAGCTAAAGGGCAATCATTAGAATAATCAGGTATAGATCTGAATACGGATTGCTTTTCCCATGGACAATTTTATGTTGCATGTTCAAGAGTTAGGTAAACCTAACAATCTATTTATATGCACAAACAATAGGACATGGAAGAATGTTGTATATTCTTAAGTTTTACGTAGTTAAATTGGACAGCGAAGAATGTTGTATATTCGCAAGTTTTATGTAGTTCAAAAAATATATATATTTATATCTATCTCAATTCACAGGTGGGAGACAGGGACACAACTACAATGGCAGGTAACTAATATGGCGGGTAACGACTTACGCGCGCGGGGGGCTTGGGGGCGCGATGCCCCCCCAAGCCCCCCCCCCAACAGCTATATATCTATATATATAAAAATAAGTTGTCTGTGTGTCTGTTGAGTGACTTCAGGTGTGTCGACTGACGTCATTGTAAGGATTGGGCTGTATGCGTCATGAAATTGTTTGTCGACTGACGTCATGTTTGTCAACTGATGAAATTACAGACCGGGACACAAATGACGACCGAGACACGGGGATACAGGGAATATAAATGACGACCGGGAACCTCAAAGAGAAATTACAGACTGGGACACCGGGAATATAAATGACGACCGGGACACAGTGACACAACTACAAAGGGGACGACGGGGGTACAGGGAAGATATATAAATGACGACCGGGACACAGGGATTGTTCGAAGAGAAATTACAGACCGGGACACCGGGAAACAAATGACGACCGGGATGCTGGGACACAGGGAATATAAATGACGACCTCGACACTCAAAGAGAAAGTACAGACTGGGACACCGGGACACAAATGACGACCGGAATACTGGGAATATAAATGACGACCAGGACACAGGGACACAACTACAAGGGGGGTGCCAGGGGGCACAGGGGGATATATAAATGACGACCGGGACACAGGGAATGTTTGATTAGCAATCAGCATCAACAAAGCTAAAGGGCAATCATTAGAATAATCAGGTATAGATCTGAATACGGATTGCTTTTCCCATGGACAATTTTATGTTGCATGTTCAAGAGTTAGGTAAACCTAACAATCTATTTATATGCACAAACAATAGGACATGGAAGAATGTTGTATATTCTTAAGTTTTACGTAGTTAAATTGGACAGCGAAGAATGTTGTATATTCGCAAGTTTTATGTATTTCAAAAAATATATATATTTATATCTATCTCAATTCACAAGTGGGACACAGGGACACAACTACAATGGCAGGTAACTAATATGGCGTGTAACGACTTACGCGCGCGGGGGGCTTGGGGGCGCGATGCCCCCCCAAGCCCCCCCCAACAGCTATATATCTATATATATAAAAATAAGTTGTCTGTGTGTCTGTCGAGTGACTTCAGGTGTGTCGACTGACGTCATTGTAAGGATTGAACTGTATGCGTCATAAAATTGTTTGTCGACTGACGTCATGTTTGTCAACTGATGAAATTACAGACCGGGACACAAATGACGACCGGGACACGGGGATACAGGGAATATAAATGACGACCGGGAACCTCAAAGAGAAATTACAAACTGGGACACCAGGACACAGGGAATATAAATGACGACCGGGACACAGTGACACAACTACAAAGGGGACGACGGGGGTACAGGGAAGATATATAAATGACGACCGGGACACAGGGATTGTTCGAAGAGAAATTACAGACCGGGACACCGGGAAACAAATGACGACCGGGATGCTGGGACACAGGGAATATAAATGACGACCTCGACACTCAAAGAGAAAGTACAGACTGGGACACCGGGACACAAATGACGACCGGAATACTGGGAATATAAATGACGACCAGGACACAGGGACACAACTACAAGGGGGGTGCCAGGGGGCACAGGGGGATATATAAATGACGACGGGGACACAGGGAATGTTTGATTAGCAATCAGCATCAACAAAGCTAAAGGGCAATCATTAGAACAATCAGGTATAGATCTGAATACGGATTGCTTTTCCCATGGACAATTTTATGTTGCTTGTTCAAGAGTTAGGTAAACCTAACAATCTATTTATATGCACAAACAATAGGACATGGAAGAATGTTGTATATTCTTAAGTTTTAGGTAGTTAAATTGGACAGCGAAGAATGTTGTATATTCGCAAGTTTTATGTAGTTCAAAAAATATATATATATTTATATCTATCTCAATTCACAAGTGGGACACAGGGACACAACTACAATGGCAGGTAACTAATATGGCGTGTAACGACTTACGCGCGCGGGGGGCTTGGGGGTGCGATGCCCCCCAAGCCCCCCCCCAACAGCTATATATCTATATATATATAAATAAGTTGTCTGTGTGTCTGTCGAGTGACTTCAGGTGTGTCGACTGACGTCATTGTAAGGATTGAACTGTATGCGTCATGAAATTGTTTGTCGACTGACGTCATGTTTGTCAACTGATGAAATTACTGACCGGGACACAAATGACGACCGGGACACGGGGATACAGGGAATATAAATGACGACCGGGAACCTCAAAGAGAAATTACAGACTGGAACACCGGGACACAGGGAATATAAATGACGACCGGGACACAGTGCCACAACTACAAAGGGGACGACGGGGGTACAGGGAAGATATATAAATGACGACCGGGACACAGGAATTGTTCGAAGAGAAATTACAGACCGGGACACCGGGAAACAAATGACGACCGGGATGCTGGGACACAGGGAATATAAATGACGACCTCGACACTCAAAGAGAAAGTACAGACTGGGACACCGGGACACAAATGACGACCGGAATACTGGGAATATAAATGAAGACCAGGACACAGGGACACAACTACAAGGGGGGTGCCATGGGGCACAGGGGGATATATAAATGACGACGGGGACACAGGGAATGTTTGATTAGCAATCAGCATCAACAAAGCTAAAGGGCAATCATTAGAATAATCAGGTATAGATCTGAATACGGATTGCTTTTCCCATGGACAATTTTATGTTGCATGTTCAAGAGTTAGGTAAACCTAACAATCTATTTATATGCACAAACAATAGGACATGGAAGAATGTTGTATATTCTTAAGTTTTACGTAGTTAAATTGGACAGCGAAGAATGTTGTATATTCGCAAGTTTTATGTAGTTCAAAAAATATATATATTTATATCTATCTCAATTCACAGGTGGGACACAGGGACACAACTACAATGGCAGGTAACTAATATGGCGTGTAACGACTTACGCGCGCGGGGGGTTAGGGGGCGCGATGCCCCCCCCCCAAGCCCCCCCCCCCCAACAGCTATATATCTATATATATAAAAATAAGTTGTCTGTGTGTCTGTCGAGTGACTTCAGGTGTGTCGACTGACGTCATTGTAAGGATTGAGCTGTATGCGTCATGAAATTGTTTGTCGACTGACGTCATGTTTGTCAACTGATGAAATTACAGACCGGGAAACAAATGACGACCGGGACACGGGGATACAGGGAATATAAATGTAACTAATATGGCGTGTAACGACTTACGCGCGCGGGGGGCTTGGGGGCGCTATGCCCCCCCAAGCCCCCCCCCCCAACAGCTATATATCTATATATTTAAAAAAAAGTTGTCTGTGTGTCTTTCGAGTGACTTCAGGTGTGTCGACTGACGTCACTGTAAGGATTGAGCTGTATGCGTCATGAAATTGTTTGTCGACTGACGTCATGTTTGTCAACTGATGAAATTACAGACCGGGACACAAATGACGACCGGGACACGGGGATACAGGGAATATAAATGACGACCGGGAACCTCAAAGAGAAATTACAGACTTGGACACCGGGACACAGGGAATATAAATGACGACCGGGACACAGTGACACAACTACAAAGGGGACGACGGGAGTACAGGGAAGATATATAAATGACGACCGGGACACAGGGATTGTTCGAAGAGAAATTACAGACCGGGACACCGGGAAACAAATGACGACCGGGATGCTGGGAAACAGGGAATATAAATGACGACCTCGACACTCAAAGAGAAAGTACAGACTGGGACACCGGGACACAAATGACGACCGGAATACTGGGAATATAAATGACGACCAGGACACAGGGACACAACTACAAGGGGGGTGCCAGGGGGCACAGGGGGATATATAAATGACGACGGGGACACAGGGAATGTTTGATTAGCAATCAGCATCAACAAAGCTAAAGGGCAATCATTAGAATAATCAGGTATAGATCTGAATACGGATTGCTTTTCCCATGGACAATTTTATGTTGCATGTTCAAGAGTTAGGTAAACCTAACAATCTATTTATATGCACAAACAATAGGACATGGAAGAATGTTGTATATTCTTAAGTTTTACGTAGTTAAATTGGACAGCGAAGAATGTTGTATATTCGCAAGTTTTATGTAGTTCAAAAAATATATATATTTATATCTATCTCAATTCACAGGTGGGACACAGGGACACAACTACAATGGCAGGTAACTAATATGGCGTGTAACGACTTACGCGCGCGGGGGGCTTGGGGGCGCGATGCCCCCCAAGCCCCCCCAACAGCTATATATCTATATATATAAAAATAAGTTGTCTGTGTGTCTGTCGAGTGACTTCAGGTGTGTCGACTGACGTCATTTTAAGGATTGAGCTGTATGCGTCATGAAATTGTTTGTCGACTGACGTCATGTTTGTCAACTGATGAAATTACAGACCGGGACACAAATGACGACCGGGACACGGGGATACAGGGAATATAAATGAAAACCGGGAACCTCAAAGAGAAATTACAGACTGGGACACCGGGACACAGGGAATATAAACGACGACCGGGACACAATGACACAACTACAAAGGGGACGACGGGGGTACAGGGAAGATATATAAATGACGACCGGGACACAGGGATTGTTCGAAGAGAAATTACAGACCGGGACACCGGGAAACAAATGACAACCGGGATGCTGGGACACAGGGAATATAAATGACGACCTCGACACTCAAAGAGAAAGTACAGACTGGGAAACTGGGACACAAATGACGACCGGAATATTGGGAATATAAATGACGACCAGGACACAGGGACACAACTACAAGGGGGGTGCCAGGGGGCACAGGGTATATATAAATGACGACGGGGACACAGGGAATGTTTGATTAGCAATCAGCATCAACAAAGCTAAAGGGCAATCATTAGAATAATCAGGTATAGATCTGAATACGGATTGCTTTTCCCATGGACAATTTTATGTTGCATGTTCAAGAGTTAGGTAAACCTAACAATCTATTTATATGCACAAACAATAGGACATGGAAGAATGTTGTATATTCTTAAGTTTTACGTAGTTAAATTGGACAGCGAAGAATGTTGTATATTCGCAAGTTTTATGTAGTTCAAAAAATATATATATTTATATCTATCTCAATTCACAGGTGGGACACAGGGACACAACTACAATGGCAGGTAACTAATATGGCGTGTAACGACTTACGCGCGCGGGGGGCTTGGGGGTGCGATGTCCCCCAAGCCCCCCCCCCAACAGCTATATATCTATATATATATAAATAAGTTGTCTGTGTGTCTGTCGAGTGACTTCAGGTGTGTCGACTGACGTCATTGTAAGGATTGAGCTGTATGCGTCATGAAATTGTTTGTCGACTGACGTCATGTTTGTCAACTGATGAAATTACAGACCGGGACACAAATGACGACCGGGACACGGGGATACAGGGAATATAAATGACGACCGGGAACCTCATAGAGAAATTACAGACTGGGACACCGGGACACAGGGAACATAAATGACGACCGGGACACAGTGACACAACTACAAAGGGGACGACGGGGGTACAGGGAAGATATATAAATGACGACCGGGACACAGGGATTGTTCGAAGAGAAATTACAGACCGGGACACCGGGAAACAAATGACGACCGGGATGCTGGGACACAGGGAATATAAATGACGACCTCGACACTCAAAGAGAAAGTACAGACTGGGACACCGGGACACAAATGACGACCGGAATACTGGGAATATAAATGACGACCAGGACACAGGGCAACAACTACAAGAGGGGTGCCAGGGGGCACAGGGGGATATATAAATGACGACAGGGACACAGGGAATGTTTGATTAGCAATCAGCATCAACAAAGCTAAAGGGCAATCATAAGAATAATCAGGTATAGATCTGAATACGGATTGCTTTTCCCATGGACAATTTTATGTTGCATGTTCAAGAGTTAGGTAAACCTAACAATCTATTTATATGCACAAACAATAGGACATGGAAGAATGTTGTATATTCTTAAGTTTTACGTAGTTAAATTGGACAGCGAAGAATGTTGTATATTCGCAAGTTTTATGTAGTTCAAAAAATATATATATTTATATCTATCTCAATTCACAGGTGGGACACAGGGACACAACTACAATGGCAGGTAACTAATATGGCGTGTAACGACTCACGCGCGCGGGGGGCTTGGGGGCGCGATGCCCCCCAAGCCCCCCCCCCAACAGCTATATATCTATATATATAAAAATAAGTTGTCTGTATGTCTGTCGAGTGACTTCAGGTGTGTCGACTGACGTCATTGTAAGGATTGAGCTGTATGCGTCATGAAATTGTTTGTCGAGTGACGTCATGTTTGTCAACTGATGAAATTACAGACCGGGACACAAATGACGACCGGGACACGGGGATACAGGGAATATAAATGACGACCGGGAACCTCAAAGAGAAATTACAGACTGGGACACCGGACACAGGGAATATAAATGACGACCGGGACACAGTGACACAACTACAAAGGGGACGACGGGGGTACAGGGAAGATATATAAATGACGACCGGGACACAGGGATTGTTCGAAGAGAAATTACAGACCGGGACACCAGGAAACAAATGACGACCGGGATGCTGGGACACAGGGAATATAAATGACGACCTCGACACTCAAAGAGAAAGTAAAGACTGGGACACCGGGAAACAAATGACGACCGGAATACTGGGAATATAAATGACGACCAGGACACAGGGACACAACTACAAGGGGGGTGCCAGGGGGCACAGGGGGATATATAAATGACGACGGGGACACAGGGAATGTTTGATTAGCAATCAGCATCAACAAGCTAAAGGGCGATCATTAGAATAATCAGGTATAGATCTGAATACGGATTGCTTTTCCCATGGACAATTTTATGTTGCATGTTCAAGAGTTAGGTAAACCTAACAATCTATTTATATGCACAAACAATAGGACATGGAAGAATGTTGTATATTCTTAAGTTTTACGTAGTTAAATTGGACAGCGAAGAATGTTGTATATTCGCAAGTTTTATGTAGTTCAAAAAATATATATATTTATATCTATCTCAATTCACAGGTGGGACACAGGGAAACAACTACAATGGCAGGTAACTAATATGGCGTGTAACGACTTACGCGCGCGGGGGGCTTGGGGGCGCGATGCCCCCCCAAGCCCCCCCCCCCCCCCCCCAACAGCTATATATCTATATATATAAAAATAAGTTGTCTGTGTGTCTGTCGAGTGACTTCAGGTGTGTCGACTGACGTCATTGTAAGGATTGAGCTGTATGCGTCATGAAATTGTTTGTCGACTGACGTCATTTTTGTCAACTGATGAAATTACAGACCGGGACACAAATGACGACCGGGACACGGGGATACAGGGAATATAAATGACGACCGGGAACCTCAAAGAGAAATTACAGACTGGGACACCGGGACACAGGGAATATAAATGACGACCGGGACACAGTGACACAACTACAAAGGGGACGACGGGGGTACAGGGAAGATATATAAATGACGACGGGGACACAGGGATTTTTCGAAGAGAAATTACAGACCGGGACACCGGGAAACAAATGACGACCGGGATGCTGGGACACAGGGAATATAAATGACGACCTCGACACTCAAAGAGAAAGTACAGACTGGGACACCGGGACACAAATGACGACCGGAATACTGGGAATATAAATGACGACCGGGACACGGGGATACAGGGAATATAAATGACGACCGGGAACCTCAAAGAGAAATTACAGACTGGGACACCGGGACACAGGGAATATAAATGACGACCGGGACACAGTGACACAACTACAAAGGGGACGACGGGGGTACAGGGAAGATATATAAATGACGACCGGGACACAGGGATTGTTCGAAGAGAAATTACAGACCGGGACACCGGGAAACAAATGACGACCGGGATGCTGGGACACAGGGAATATAAATGACGACCTCGACACTCAAAGAGAAAGTACAGACTGGGACACCGGGACACAAATGACGACCGGAATACTGGGAATATAAATGACGACCGGAATACTGGGAAGATAAATGACGACCAGGACACAGGGACACAACTACAAAGGGGACGACGGGGGTACAGGGAAGATATATAAATGACGACCGGGACACAGGGATTGTTCGAAGAGAAATTACAGACCGGGACACCGGGAAACAAATGACGACCGGGATGCTGGGACACAGGGAATATAAATGACGACCTCGACACTCCTAGAGAAAGTACAGACTGGGACACCGGGACACAAATGACGACCGGAATACTGGGAATATAAATGACGACCAGGACACAGGGACACAACTACAAGGGGGGTGCCAGGGGCACAGGGGGATATATAAATGACGACGGGGACACAGGGAATGTTTGATTAGCAATCAGCATCAACAAAGCTAAAGGGCAATCATTAGAATAATCAGGTATAGATCTGAAATCGGATTGCTTTTCCCATGGACAATTTTATGTTGCATGTTCAAGAGTTAGGTAAACCTAACAATCTATTTATATGCACAAACAATAGGACATGGAAGAATGTTGTATATTCTTAAGTTTTACGTAGTTAAATTGGACAGCGAAGAATGTTGTATATTCGCAAGTTTTATGTAGTTCAAAAAATATATATATTTATATCTATCTCAATTCACAGGTGGGACACAGGGACACAACTACAATGGCAGGTAACTGATATGGCGTGTAACGACTTACGCGCGCGGGGGGCTTGGGGGCGCGATGCCCCCCAAGCCCCCCCCCCCCAACAGCTATATATCTATATATATAAAAATAAGTTGTCTGTGTGTCTGTCGAGTGACTTCAGGTGTGTCGACTGACGTCATTGTAAGGATTGAGCTGTATGCGTCATGAAATTGTTTGTCGACTGACGTCATGTTTGTCAACTGATGAAATTACAGACCGGGACACAAATGACGACCGGGACACGGGGATACAGGGAATATAAATGACGACCGGGAACCTCAAAGAGAAATTATAGACTGGGACACCGGGACACAGGGAATATAAATGACGACCGGGACACAGTGACACAACTACAAAGGGGATGACGGGGGTACAGGGAAGATATATAAATGACGACCGGGACACAGGGATTGTTCGAAGAGAAATTACAGACCGGGACACCGGGAAACAAATGACGACCGGGATGCTGGGACACAGGGAATATAAATGACGACCTCGACACTCAAAGAGAAAGTACAGACTGGGACACCGGGACACAAATGACGACCGGAATACTGGGAATATAAATGACGACCAGGACACAGGGACACAACTACAAGGGGGGTGCCAGGGGGCACAGGGGGATATATAAATGACGACGGGGACACGGGGAATGTTTGATTAGCAATCAGCATCAACAAAGCTAAAGGGCAATCATTGGAATAATCAGGTATAGATCTGAATACGGATTGCTTTTCCCATGGACAATTTTATGTTGCATGTTCAAGAGTTAGGTAAACCTAACAATCTATTTATATGCACAAACAATAGGACATGGAAGAATGTTGTATATTCTTAAGTTTTACGTAGTTAAATTGGACAGCGAAGAATGTTGTATATTCGCAAGTTTTATGTAGTTCAAAAAATATATATATTTATATCTATCTCAATTCACAGGTACAACATTCTTCCATGTCCTATTGTTTGTGCATATAAATAGATTGTTAGGTTTACCTAACTCTTGAACATGCAACATAAAATTGTCCATGGGAAAAGCAATCCATATTCAGATCTATACCTGATTATTCTAATGATTGCCCTTTAGCTTTGTTGATGCTGATTGCTAATCAAACATTCCCTGTGTCCCCGTCGTCATTTATATATCCCCCTGTCCCCCCTGGCACCCCCCTTGTAGTTGTGTCCCTTTGTCCTGGTCGTCATTTATATTCCCAGTATTCCGGTCGTCATTTGTGTCCCGGTGTCCCAGTCTGTACTTTCTCTTTGAGTGTCGAGGTCGTCATTTATATTCCCTGTGTCCCAGCATCCCGGTCGTCATTTGTTTCCCGGTGTCCCGGTCTGTAATTTCTCTTCGAACAATCCCTGTGTCCCGGTCGTCATTTATATATCTTCCCTGTACCCCCGTCGTCCCCTTTGTAGTTGTGTCACTGTGTCCCGGTCGTCATTTATATTGCCAGTGTCCCGGTGTCCCAGTCTGTAATTTCTCTTTGAGGTTCCCGGTCGTCATTTATATTCCCTGTATTCCCGTGTCCCGGTCGTCATTTGTGTCCCGGTCTGTAATTTCATCAGTTGACAAACATGACGTCAGT
>NW_027064028.1:0-28738 GCF_032884065.1 Artemia franciscana
CTAAAATGACGTCTTGCATATGACTCATAGAAATAGTAGATAGACTAGCTAGAATCAAAATATTTTGCACAAGGACTTGCATATGAGAATATGCGTATGACTCATAGAAATAGAATCAAACTTTCACTGCTGAATCTATTAAAAGTTTTATTGATTCTAGCTAGTCTATCTACTATTGATTCTAGCTGGTCTAGAATCAATAGTAAGTTTTTAAAATCAATTAGAATACAAGAAAGTTTGATTCTAGCTAGTCTATCTACTATTTCTATGAGTCATATGCAAGACGTCATTTTAGAAAAGACGCGCAGTGGCCGATATTATTGTCTATTTAATAGACAATAATATCTTGTATATCGGAATAGTTGATAGTTTGATTCTAGCTAGTCTATCTACTATTTCTATGAGTCATATGCAAGACGTCATTTTAGAAAAGACGCGCAGTGGCCGATATTGTTGTCTATTTCTACCGATATTATATTCTTGCATATGACTCATAGAAATAGTAGATAGACTAGCTAAAATCAAACTTTCACTGCTGAATCTATTAAAAGTTTTATTGATTCTAGCTAGTCTATCTACTATTGATTTTAGCTGGTCTAGAATCAATAGTAAGTTTTTAAAATCAATTAGAATACAAGAAAGTTTAATAAAATTCATAGAAATAAAATTTTATAAAACTTTGATTCTGGGCATGGATAGACCGCTCGATGTGCCACTCTTTATGGCGGCTAGAGAATGGGCTAGTCTATATCGGCCACTGCGCGTCTTTTCTAAAATGACGTCTTGCATATGACTCATAGAAATAGTAGATAGACTAGCTAGAATCAAACTTTCACTGTTCTATCTACTATTGATTCTAGCTGGTCTAGAATCAATAGATTAGAATTCTAGAACCATATGCAAAACGTCACATACGAACTAGTGCTATTTTATTGATTCTATTAGAATCAAACAGAAAGTTTGATTCTAGATTCAAATAGATTTGAATCTATTTATTGAATAGTGAAAAAATCTTTTCTAAAATGACGTCTTGCATATGACTCATAGAAATAGTAGATAGACTAGCTAGAATCAAAATATTTTGCACAAGGACTTGCATATGAGAATATGCGTATGACTCATAGAAATAGAATCAAACTTTCACTGCTGAATCTATTAAAAGCTTTATTGATTCTAGCTAGTCTATCTACTATTGATTCTAGCTGGTCTAGAATCAATAGTAAGTTTTTAAAATCAATTAGAATACAAGAAAGTTTGATTCTAGCTAGTCTATCTACTATTGATTCTAGCTGGTCTAGAATCAATAGTAAGTTTTTAAAATCAATTAGAATACAAGAAAGTTTGATTCTAGCTAGTCTATCTACTATTTCTATGAGTCATATGCAAGACGTCATTTTAGAAAAGACGCGCAGTGGCCGATATTATTGTCTATTTCTACCGATATTATATTCTTGCATATGACTCATAGAAATAGTAGATAGACTAGCTAGAATCAAACTTTCACTGCTGAATCTATTAAAAGTTTTATTGATTCTTGCTAGTCTATCTACTATTGATTCTAGCTGGTCTAGAATCAATAGTAAGTTTTAAAATCAATTAGAATACAAGAAAGTTTAATAAAACTCATAGAAATAAAATTTTATAAAACTTTGATTCTGGGCATGGATAGACCGCTCGATGTGCCACTCTTTTTGGCGGCTAGAGAATGGGCTAGTCTATATCGACCACTGCGCGTCTTTTCTAAAATGACGTCTTGCATATGACTCAGAGAAATAGTAGATAGACTAGCTAGAATCAAACTTTCACTGTTCTATCTACTATTGATTCTAGCTGGTCTAGAATCAATAGATTAGAATTCTCGAACCATATGCAAGACGTCACATACGAACTAGTGCTATTCTATTGATTCTATTAGAATCAAACAGAAAGTTTGATTCTAGTTTCAAATAGATTTGAATCTATTTATTGAATAGTGAAAAAGTCTTTTCTAAAATGACGTCTTGCATATGACTCGTAGAAATAGTAGATAGACTAGCTAGAATCAAAATATTTTGCACAAGGACTTGATTTTGAGAATATGCGTATGACTCATAGAAATAGAATCAAACTTTCACTGCTGAATCTATTAAAAGCTTTATTGATTCTAGCTAGTCTATCTACTATTGATTCTAGCTGGTCTAGAATCAATAGTAAGTTTTTAAAATCAATTAGAATACAAGAAAGTTTGATTCTAGCTAGTCTATCTACTATTTCTATGAGTCATATGCAAGACGTCATTTTAGAAAAGACGCGCAGTGGCCGATATTATTGTCTATTTAATAGACAATAATATCTTGTATATCGGAATAGTAGATAGTTTGATTCTAGCTAGTCTATCTACTATTTCTATGAGTCATATGCAAGACGTCATTTTAGAAAAGACGCGCAGTGGCCGATATTATTGTCTATTTCTACCGATATTATATTCTTGCATATGACTCATAGAAATAGTAGATAGACTAGCTAGAATCAAACTTTCACTGCTGAATCTATTAAAGTTTTTTGATTCTAGCTAGTCTATCTACTATTGATTCTAGCTGGTCTAGAATCAATAGTAAGTTTTTAAAATCAATTTGAATACAAGAAAGTTTAATAAAACTCATAGAAATAAAATTTTATAAAACTTTGATTCTGGGCATGGATAGACCGCTCGATGTGCCACTCTTTATGGTTGCTAGAGAATGGGCTAGTCTATATCGGCCACTGCGCGTCTTTTCTAAAATGACGTCTTGCATATGACTCATAGAAATAGTAGATAGACTAGCTAGAATCAAACTTTCACTGTTCTATCTACTATTGATTCTAGCTGGTCTAGAATCAATAGATTAGAATTCTAGAACCATATGCAAGACGTCACATACGAACTAGTGCTATTCTATTGATTCTATTAGAATCAAACAGAGAGTTTGATTCTAGATTCAAATAGATTTGAATCTATTTATTGAATAGTGAAAAAGTCTTTTCTAAAATAACGTCTGGCATATGACTCGTATTAATAGTAGAAAGACTAGCTAGAATCAAAACATTTTGCACAAGGACTTGCATATGAGAATATGCGTATGACTCATAGAAATAGAATCAAACTTTCACTGCTGAATCTATTAAAAGTTTTATTGATTCTAGCTAGTCTATCTACTATTGATTCTAGCTGGTCTAGAATCAATAGTAAGTTTTTAAATTCAATTAGAATACAAGAAAGTTTGATTCTAGCTAGTCTATCTACTATTTCTATGAGTCATATGCAAGACCTCATTTTAGAAAAGACGCGCAGTGGCCGATATTATTGTCTATTTAATAGACAATAATATCTTGTATATCGGAATAGTAGATAGTTTGATTCTAGCTAGTCTATCTACTATTTCTATGAGTCATATGCAAGACGTCATTTTAGAAAAGACGCGCAGTGGCCGATATTATTGTCTATTTCTACCGATATTATATTCTTGCATATGACTCATAGAAATAGTAGATAGACTAGCTAGAATCAAACTTTCACTGCTGAATCTATTAAAATTTTGATTGATTCTAGCTGGTCTATCTACTATTGATTCTAGCTGGTCTAGAATCAATAGTAAGTTTTTAAAATCAATTAGAAAACAAAAAAGTTTAATAAAACTCATAGAAATAAAATTTTATAAAACTTTGATTCTGGGCATGGATAGACCGCTCGATGTGCCACTCTTTATGGCGGCTAGAGAATGGGCTAGTCTATATCGGCCACTGCGCGTCTTTTCTAAAATGACGTCTTGCATATGACTCATAGAAATAGTTGATAGACTAGCTAGAATCAAACTTTCACTGTTCTATCTACTATTGATTCTAGCTGGTCTAGAATCAATAGATTAGAATTCTAGAACCATATGCAAGACGTCACATACGAACTAGTGCTATTCTATTGATTCTATTAGAATCAAACAGAAAGTTTGATTTTAGATTCAAATAGATTTGAATCTATTTATTGAATAGTGAAAAAGTCTTTTCTAAAATGACGTCTTGCATATGACTCATAGAAATAGTAGATAGACTAGCTAGAATCAAACTTTCACTGCTGAATCTATTAAAAGTTTTATTGATTCTAGCTAGTCTATCTACTATTGATTCTAGCTGGTCTAGAATCAATAGTAAGTTTTTAAAATCAATTAGAATACAAGAAAGTTTAATAAGAATCATAGAAATAAAATTTTATAAAACTTTGATTCTGGGCATGGATAGACCGCTCGATGTGCCACTCTTTATGGCGGCTAGAGAATGGGCTAGTCTATATCGGCCACTGCGCGTCTTTTCTAAAATGACGTCTTGCATATGACTCATAGAAATAGTAGATAGACTAGCTAGAATCAAACTTTCACTGTTCTATCTACTATTGATTCTAGCTGGTCTAGAATCAATAGATTAGAATTCTAGAACCATATGCAAGACGTCACATACGAACTAGTGCTATTCTATTGATTCTATTAGAATCAAACAGAGAGTTTGATTCTAGATTCAAATAGATTTGAATCTATTTATTGAATAGTGAAAAAGTCTTTTCTAAAATAACGTCTGGCATATGACTCGTAGAAATAGTAGATAGACTAGCTAGAATCAAAACATTTTGCACAAGGACTTGCATATGAGAATATGCGTATGACTCATAGAAATAGAATCAAACTTTCACTGCTGAATCTATTAAAAGTTTTATTGATTCTAGCTAGTCTATCTACTATTGATTCTAGCTGGTCTAGAATCAATAGTAAGTTTTTAAATTCAATTAGAATACAAGAAAGTTTGATTCTAGCTAATATATCTACTATTTCTATGAGTCATATGCAAGACCTCATTTTAGAAAAGACGCGCAGTGGCAGATGTTATTGTCTATTTAATAGACAATAATATCTTGTATATCGGAATAGTAGATAGTTTGATTCTAGCTAGTCTATCTACTATTTCTATGAGTCATATACAAGACGTCATTTTAGAAAAGACGCGCAGTGGCCGATATTATTGTCTATTTCTACCGATATTATATTCTTGCATATGACTCATAGAAATAGTAGATAGACTAGCTAGAATCAAACTTTCACTGCTGAATCTATTAAAATTTTGATTGATTCTAGCTGGTCTATCTACTATTGATTCTAGCTGGTCTAGAATCAATAGTAAGTTTTTAAAATCAATTAGAATACAAGAAAGTTTAATAAAACTCATAGAAATAAAATTTTATAAAACTTTGATTCTGGGCATGGATAGACCGCTCGATGTGCCACTCTTTATGGCGGCTAGAGAATGGGCTAGTCTATATCGGCCACTACGCGTCTTTTCTAAAATGACGTCTTGCAAATGACTCATAGAAATAGTAGATAGACTAGCTAGAATCAAACTTTCACTGTTCTATCTACTATTGATTCTAGCTGGTCTAGAATCAATAGATTAGAATTCTAGAACCATATGCAAGACGTCACATACGAACTAGTGCTATTCTATTGATTCTATTAGAATCAAACAGAAAGTTTGATTCTAGATTCAAATAGATTTGAATCTATTTATTGAATAGTGAAAAAGTCTTTTCTAAAATGACATCTTGCATATGACTCATAGAAATAGTAGATAGACTAGCTAGAATCAAACTTTCACTGCTGAATCTATTAAAAGTTTTTTTGATTCTAGCTAGTCTATCTACTATTGATTCTAGCTGGTCTAGAATCAATAGTAAGTTTTTAAAATCAATTAGAATACAAGAAAGTTTAATAAGAATCATAGAAATAAAATTTTATAAAACTTTGATTCTGGGCATGGATAGACCGCTCGATGTGCCACTCTTTATGGCGGCTAGAGAATGGGCTAGTCTATATCGGCCACTGCGCGTCTTTTCTAAAATGACGTCTTGCATATGACTCATAGAAATAGTAGATAGACTAACTAGAATCAAACTTTCACTGTTCTATCTACTATTGATTCTAGCTGGTCCTAGAATCAATAGATTAGAATTCTAGAACCATATGCAAGACGGCACATAGGAACTAGTGCTATTCTATTGATTCTATTAGAATCAAACAGAAAGTTTGATTCTAGATTCAAATAGATTTGAATCTATTTATTGAATAGTGAAAAAGTCTTTTCTAAAATGACGTCTTGCATATGACTCATAGAAATAGTAGATAGACTTGCTAGAATCAAAATATTTTGCACAAGGACTTGCATATGAGAATATGCGTATGACTCATAGAAATAGAATCAAACTTTCACTGCTGAATCTATTATAAGTTTTATTGATTCTAGCTAGTCTATCTACTATTGATTCTAGCTGGTCTAGAATCAATAGTAAGTTTTTAAAATCAATTAGAATACAAGAAAGTTTGATTCTAGCTAGTCTATCTACTATTTCTATGAGTCATATGCAAGACGTCATTTTAGAAAAGACGCGCAGTGGCCAATATTATTGTCTATTTAATAGACAATAATATCTTGTATATCGGAATAGTAGATAGTTTGATTCTAGCTAGTCTATCTACTATTTCTATGAGTCATATGCAAGACGTCATTTTAGAATTAGTCTATTTCTACCGATATTATATTCTTGCATATGACTCATAGAAATAGTAGATAGACTAGCTAGAATCAAACTTTCACTGCTGAATCTATTAAAAGTTTTATTGATTCTAGCTAGTCTAACTACTATTGATTCTAGCTGGTCTAGAATCAATAGTAAGTTTTTAAAATCAATTAGAATACAAGAAAGTTTAATAAAACTCATAGAAATAAAAATTTTTAATCTATTAAAAGTTTTATTGATTCTAGCTAGTCTATCTACTATTGATTCTAGCTGGTCTAGAATCAATAGTAAGTTTTTAAAATCAATTAGAATACAAGCAAGTTTGATTCTAGCTAGTCTATCTACTATTTCTATGAGTCATATGCAAGACGTCATTTTAGAAAAGACGCGCAGTGGCCGATATTATTGTCTATTTAATAGACGATAATATCTTGTATATCGGAATAGTAGATAGTTTGATTCTAGCTAGTCTATCTACTATTTCTATGAGTGATATGCAAGACGTCATTTTAGAAAAGACGCGCAGTGGCCGATATTATTGTTTATTTCGACCGATATTATATTCTTGCATATGACTCATAGAAATAGTAGATAGACTAGCTAGAATCAAACTTTCACTGCTGAATCTATTAAAAGTTTTATTTATTCTAGCTAGTCTAACTACTATTGATTCTAGCTGGTCTAGAATCAATAGTAAGTTTTTAAAATCAATTAGAATACAAGAAAGTTTGATTCTAGCTAGTCTATCTACTATTTCTATGAGTGATATGCAAGACGTCATTTTAGAAAAGACGTGCAGTTCAAATAGATTTGAATCTATTTATTGAATAGTGAAAAAGTCTTTTCTAAAATGACGTCTTGCATATGACTCATAGAAATAGTAGATAGACTAGCTAGAATCACTAGTGCTATTCTATTGATTCTATTAGAATCAAACAGAAAGTTTGATTCTAGATTCAAATAGATTTGAATCTATTTATTGAATAGTGAAAAAGTCTTTTCTAAAATGACGTCTTGCATATGACTCATAGAAATAGTAGATAGACTAGCTAGAATCAAAATATTTTGCACAAGGACTTGCATATGAGAATATGCGTATGACTCATAGAAATAGAATCAAACTTTCACTGCTGAATCTATTAAAAGTTTTATTGATTCTAGCTAGTCTATCTACTATTGATTCTAGCTGGTCTAGAATCAATAGTAAGTTTTTAAAATCAATTAGAATACAAGCAAGTTTGATTCTAGCTAGTCTATCTACTATTTCTATGAGTCATATGCAAGACGTCATTTTAGAAAAGACGCGCAGTGGCCGATATTATTGTCTATTTAATAGACGATAATATCTTGTATATCGGAATAGTAGATAGTTTGATTCTAGCTAGTCTATCTACTATTTCTATGAGTGATATGCAAGACGTCATTTTAGAAAAGACGCGCAGTGGCCGATATTATTGTCTATTTCGACCGATATTATATTCTTGCATATGACTCATAGAAATAGTAGATAGACTAGCTAGAATCAAACTTTCACTGCTGAATCTATTAAAAGTTTTATTGATTCTAGCTAGTCTAACTACTATTGATTCTAGCTGGTCTAGAATCAATAGTAAGTTTTTAAAATCAATTAGAATACAAGAAAGTTTAATAAAACTCATAGAAATAAAATTTTATAAAACTTTGATTCTGGGCATGGATAGACGACTCGATGTGCCACTCTTTATGGTGGCTAGAGAATGGGCTAGTCTATATCGGCCACTGCGCGTCTTTTCTAAAATGACGTCTTGCATATGACTCATAGAAATAGTAGATAGACTAGCTAGAATCAAACTTTCACTGTTCTATCTACTATTGATTCTAGCTGGTCTAGAATCAATAGATTAGAATTCTAGAACCATATGCAAGACGTCACATACGAACTAGTGCTATTCTATTGATTCTATTAGAATCAAACAGAAAGTTTGATTCTAGATTCAAATAGATTTGAATCTATTTATTGAATAGTGAAAAAGTCTTTTCTAAAATGACGTCTTGCATATGACTCATAGAAATAGTAGATAGACTAGCTAGAATCAAAATATTTTGCACAAGGACTTGCATATGAGAATATGCGTATGACTCATAGAAATAGAATCAAACTTTCACTGCTGAATCTATTAAAAGTTTTATTGATTCAAGCTAGTCTATCTACTATTGATTCTAGCTGGTCTAGAATCAATAGTAAGTTTTTAAAATCAATTAGAATACAAGAAAGTTTGATTCTAGCTAGTCTATCCTACTATTTCTATGAGTCATATGCAAGACGTCATTTTAGAAAAGACGCGCAGTGGCCGATATTATTGTCTATTTAATAGACAATAATATGTTGTATATCGGAATAGTAGATAGTTTGATTCTAGCTAGTCTTTCTACTATTTCTATGAGTCATATGCAAGACGTCATTTTAGAAAAGACGCGCAGTGGCCGATATTATTGTCTATTTCTACCGATATTATATTCTTGCATATGACTCATAGAAATAGTAGTTAGACTAGCTAGAATCAAACTTTCACTGCTGAATCTATTAAAAGTTTTATTGATTCTAGCTAGTCTATCTACTATTGATTCTAGCTGGTCTAGAATCAATAGTAAGTTTTTAAAATCAATTAGAATACAAGAAAGTTTAATAAAACTCATAGAAATAAAATTTTATAAAACTTTGATTCTGGGCATGGATAGACCGCACGGTGTGCCACTCTTTATGGCGGCTAGAGAATGGGCTAGTCTATATCGGCCACTGCGCGTCTTTTCTAAAATGACGTCTTGCATATGACTCATAGAAATAGTAGATAGACTAGCTAGAATCAAACTTTCACTGTTCTATCTACTATTGATTCTAGCTGGTCTAGAATCAATAGATTAGAATTCTAGAACCATATGCAAGACGTCACATACGAACTAGTGCTATTCTATTGATTCTATTAGAATCAAACAGAAAGTTTGATTCTAGATTCAAATAGATTTGAATCTATTTATTGAATAGTGAAAAAGTCTTTTCTAAAATAACGTCTTGCATATGACTCATAGAAATAGTAGATAGACTAGCTAGAATCAAAATATTTTGCACAAGGACTTGCATATGAGAATATGCGTATGACTCATAGAAATAGAATCAAACTTTCACTGCTGAATCTATTAAAAGTTTTATTGATTCTAGCTAGTCTATCTACTATTGATTCTAGCTGGTCTAGAATCAATAGTAAGTTTTTAAAATCAATTAGAATACAAGAAAGTATGATTCTAGCTAGTCTATCTACTATTTCTATGAGTCATATGCAAGACGTCATTTTAGAAAAGACGCGCAGTGGCCGATATTATTGTCTATTTCTACCGATATTATATTCTTGCATATGACTCATAGAAATAGTAGATAGACTAGCTAGAATCAAACTTTCACTGCTGAATCTATTAAAAGTCTTATTGATTCTAGCTAGTCTATCTACTATTGATTCTAGCTGGTCTAGAATCAATAGTAAGTTCTTAAAATCAATTAGAATACAAGAAAGTTTAATAAAACTCATAGAAATAAAATTTTATAAGACTTTGATTCTGGGCATGGATAGACCGCTCGATGTGCCACTCTTTATGGTGGCTAGAGAATGGGCTAGTCTATTTCGGCCACTGCGCGTCTTTTCTAAAATGACGTCTTGCATATGACTCATAGAAATAGTAGATAGACTAGCTAGAATCAAACTTTCACTGTTCTATCTACTATTGATTCTAGCTGGTCTAGAATCAATAGATTAGAATTCTAGAACCATATGCAAGACGTCACATACGAACTAGTGCTATTCTATTGATTCTATTAGAATCAAACAGAAATTTTGATTCTAGATTCAAATAGATTTGAATCTATTTATTGAATAGTGAAAAAGTCTTTTCTAAAATAACGTCTTGCATATGACTCATAGAAATAGTAGATAGACTAGCTAGAATCAAAATATTTTGCACAAGGACTTGCATATGAGAATATGCGTATGACTCATAGAAATAGAATCAAACTTTCACTGCTGAATCTATTAAAAGTTTTATTGATTCTAGCTAGTCTATCTACTATTGATTCTAGCTGGTCTAGAATCAATAGTAAGTTTTTAAAATCAATTAGAATACAAGAAAGTATGATTCTAGCTAGTCTATCTACTATTTCTATGAGTCATATGCAAGACGTCATTTTAGAAAAGACGCGCAGTGGCCGATATTATTGTCTATTTCTACCGATATTATATTCTTGCATATGACTCATAGAAATAGTAGATAGACTAGCTAGAATCAAACTTTCACTGCTGAATCTATTAAAAGTCTTATTGATTCTAGCTAGTCTATCTACTATTGATTCTAGCTGGTCTAGAATCAATAGTAAGTTCTTAAAATCAATTAGAATACAAGAAAGTTTAATAAAACTCATAGAAATAAAATTTTATAAGACTTTGATTCTGGGCATGGATAGACCGCTCGATGTGCCACTCTTTATGGTGGCTAGAGAATGGGCTAGTCTATTTCGGCCACTGCGCGTCTTTTCTAAAATGACGTCTTGCATATGACTCATAGAAATAGTAGATAGACTAGCTAGAATCAAACTTTCACTGTTCTATCTACTATTGATTCTAGCTGGTCTAGAATCAATAGATTAGAATTCTAGAACCATATGCAAGACGTCACATACGAACTAGTGCTATTCTATTGATTCTATTAGAATCAAACAGAAATTTTGATTCTAGATTCAAATAGATTTGAATCTATTTATTGAATAGTGAAAAAGTCTTTTCTAAAATGACGTCTTGCATATGACTCATAGAAATAGTAGATAGACTAGCTAGAATGAAAATATTTTGCACAAGGACTTGCATATGAGAATATGCGTATGACTCATAGAGATAGAATCAAACTTTCACTGCTGAATCTATTAAAAGTTTTATTGATTCTAGCTAGTCTATCTACTATTGATTCTAGCTGGTCTAGAATCAATAGTAAGTTTTTAAAATAAATTAGAATACAAGAAAGTATGATTCTAGCTAGTCTATCTACTATTTCTATGAGTCATATGCAAGACGTCATTTTAGAAAAGACGCGCAGTGGCCGATATTATTGTCTATTTAATAGACAATAATATCTTGTATATCGGCATAGTAGATAGTTTGATTCTAGCTAGTCTATCTACTATTTCTATGAGTCATATGCAAGACGTCATTTTAGAAAAGACGCGCAGTGGCCGATATTATTGTCTATTTCTACCGATATTATATTCTTGCATATGACTCATATAAATTGTAGATAGACTAGCTAGAATCAAACTTTCACTGCTGAATCTATTAAAAGTTTTATTGATTCTAGCTAGTCTATCTACTATTGATTCTAGCTGGTCTAGAATCAATAGTAAGTTTTTAAAATCAATTAGAATACAAGAAAGTTTAATAAAACTCATAGAAATAAAATTTTATAAAACTTTGATTCTGGGCATGGATAGACCGCTCGATGTGCCACTCTTTATGGCGGCTAGAGAATGGGCTAGTCTATATCGGCCACTGCGCGTCTTTTCTAAAATGACGTCTTGCATATGACTCATAGAAATAGTGGATAGACTAGCTAGAATAACTTTCACTGTTCTATCTACTATTGATTCTAGTTGGTCTAGAATCAATGGATTAGAATTCTAGAACCATATGCAAGACGTCACATACGAACTAGTGCTATTCTATTGATTCTATTAGAATCAAACAGAAAGTTTGATTCTAGATTCAAATAGATTTGAATCTATTTATTGAATAGTGAAAAAGTCTTTTCTAAAATGACGTCTTGCATATGACTCATAGAAATAGTAGATAGACTAGCTAGAATCAAAATATTTTGCACAAGGACTTGCATATGAGAATATGCGTATGACTCATAGAAATAGAATCAAACTTTCACTGCTGAATCTATTAAAAGTTTTATTGATTCTAGCTAGTCTATCTACTATTGATTCTAGCTGGTCTAGAATCAATAGTAAGTTTTTAAAATCAATTAGAATACAAGAAAGTTTGATTCTAGCTAGTCTATCTACTATTTCTATGAGTCATATGCAAGACGTCATTTTAGAAAAGACGCGCAGTGGCCGATATTATTGTCTATTTAATAGACAATAATATCTTGTATATCGGAATAGTAGATAGTTTGATTCTAGCTAGTCTATCTACTATTTCTATGAGTCATATGCAAGACGTCATTTTAGAAAAGACGCGCAGTGGCCGATATTATTGTCTATTTCTACCGATATTATATTCTTGCATATGACTCATAGAAATAGTAGATAGACTAGCTAGAATCAAACTTTCACTGCTGAATCTATTAAAAGTTTTATTGATTCTAGCTAGTCTATCTACTATTGATTCTAGCTGGTCTAGAATCAATAGTAAGTTTTTAAAATCAATTAGAATACAAGAAAGTTTAATAAAACCCATAGAAATAAAATTTTATAAAACTTTGATTCTGGGCATGGATAGACCGCTCGATGTGCCACTCTTTATGGCGGCTAGAGAATGGGCTAGTCTATATCGGCCACTGCGCGTCTTTTCTAAAATGACGTCTTGCATATGACTCATAGAAATAGTAGATAGACTAGCTAGAATCATACTTTCACTGTTCTATCTACTATTGATTCTAGCTGGTCTAGAATTAATAGATTAGAATTCTAGAACCATATGCAAGACGTCACATACGAACTTGTGCTATTCTATTGATTCTATTAGAATCAAACAGAAAGTTTGATTCTAGATTCAAATAGATTTGAATCTATTTATTGAATAGTGAAAAAGTCTTTTCTAAAATGACGTCTTGCATATGACTCATAGAAATAGTAGATAAACTAGCTAGAATCAAAATATTTTGCAAAAGGACTTGCATATGAGAATATGCGTATGACTCATAGAAATAGAATCAAACTTTCACTGCTGAATCTATTAAAAGTTTTATTGATTCTAGCTAGTCTATCTACTATTGATTCTAGCTGGTCTAGAATCAATAGTAAGTTTTTAAAATCAATTAGAATACAAGAAAGTTTGATTCTAGCTAGTCGATCTACTATTTATATGATCCATATGCAAGACGTCATTTTAGAAAAGACGCGCAGTGGCCGATATTATTGTCTATTTAATAGACAATAATATCTTGTATATCGGAATAGTAGATAGTTTGATTCTAGCTAGTCTATCTACTATTTCTATGAGTCATATGCAAGACGTCATTTTAGAAAAGACGCGCAGTGGCCGATATTATTGTCTATTTCTACCGATATTATATTCTTGCATATGACTCATAGAAATAGTAGATAGACTAGCTAGAATCAAACTTTCACTGCTGAATCTATTAAAAGTTTTATTGATTCTAGCTAGTCTATCTACTATTGATTCTAGCTGGTCTAGAATCAATAGTAAGTTTTTAAAATCAATTAGAATACAAGAAAGTTTAATAAAACTCATAGAAATAAAATTTTATAAGACTTTGATTCTGGGCATGGATAGACCGCTCGATGTGCCACTCTTTATGGCGGCTAGAGAATGGGCTAGTCTATATTGGCCACTGCGCGTCTTTTCTAAAATGACGTCTTGCATATGACTCATAGAAATAGTAGATAGACTAGCTAGAATCAAACTTTCACTGTTCTATCTACTATTGATTCTAGCTGGTCTAGAATCAATAGATTAGAATTCTAGAACCATATGCAAGACGTCACATACAAACTAGTGCTATTCTATTGATTCTATTAGAATCAAACAGAAAGTTTGATTACAGATTCAAATAGAATTGAATCTATTTATTGAATAGTGAAAAAGTCTTTTCTAAAATGACGTCTTGCATATGACTCATAGAAATAGTAGATAGACTAGCTAGAATCAAAATATTTTGCACAAGGACTTGCATATGAGAATATGCGTATGACTCATAGAAATAGAATCAAACTTTCACTGCTGAATCTATTAAAAGTTTTATTGATTCTAGCTAGTCTATCTACTATTGATTCTAGCTGGTCTAGAATCAATAGTAAGTTTTTAAAATCAATTAGAATACAAGAAAGTTTGATTCTAGCTAGTCTATCTACTATTTCTATGAGTCATATGCAAGACGTCATTTTAGAAAAGACGCGCAGTGGCCGATATTATTGTCTATTTAGTAGACAATAATATCTTGTATATCGGAATAGTAGATAGTTTGATTCTAGCTAGTCTATCTACTATTTGTATGAGTCATATGCAAGACTTCATTTTAGAAAAGACGCGGAGTGGCCGATATTATTGTCTATTTCTACCGATATTATATTCTTGCATATGACTCATAGAAATAGTAGATAGACTAGCTAGAATCAAACTTTCACTGCTGAATCTATTAAAAGTTTTATTGATTCTAGCTAGTCTATCTACTATTGATTCTAGCTGGTCTAGAATCAATAGTAAGTTTTTAAAATCAATTAGAATACAAGAAAGTTTAATAAAACTCATAGAAATAAAATTTTATAAAACTTTGATTCTGGGCATGGATAGACCGCTCGATGTGCCACTCTTTATGGCGGCTAGAGAATGGGCTAGTCTATATCGGCCACTGCGCGTCTTTTCTAAAATGACGTCTTGCATATGACTCATAGAAATAGTAGATAGAGTAGCTAGAATCAAATCTTCACTGTTCTATCTACTATTGATTCTAGCTGGTCTAGAATCAATAGATTAGAATACTAGAACAATATGCAAGATGTCACATACAAACTAGTGCTATTCTATTGATTCTATTAGAATCAAACAGAAAGTTTGATTCTAGATTCAAATAGATTTGAATCTATTTATCGAATAGTGAAAAAGTCTTTTCTAAAATGACGTCTTGCATATGACTCATAGAAATAGTAGATAGACTAGCTAGAATCAAAATATTTTGCACAAGGACTAGCATATGAGAATATGCGTATGACTCATAGAAATAGAATCAAACTTTCACTGCTGAATCTATTAAAAGTTTTATTGATTCTAGCTAGTCTATCTACTATTGATTCTAGCTGGTCTAGAATCAATAGTAAGTTTTTAAAATCAATTAGAATACAAGAAAGTTTGATTCTAGCTAGTCTATCTACTATTTCTACGAGTCATATGCAAGACGTCATTTTAGAAAAGACGCGCAGTGGCCGATATTATTGTCTATTTAATAGACAATAATATCTTGTATATCGGAATAGTAGATAGTTTGATTCTAGCTAGTCTATCTACTATTTCTATGAGTCATATGCAAGACGTCATTTTAGAAAAGACGCGCAGTGGCCGATGTTATTGTCTATTTCTACCGATATTATTTTCTTGCATATGACTCATAGAAATAGTAGATAGACTAGCTAGAATCAAACTTTCACTGCTGAATCTATTAAAAGTTTTATTGATTCTAGCTAGTCTATCTACTATTGATTCTAGCTGGTCTAGAATCAATAGTAAGTTTTTAAAATCAATTAGAATACAAGAAAGTTTAATAAAACTCATAGAAATAAAATTTTATAAAACTTTGATTCTGGGCATGGATAGACCGCTCGATGTGCCACTCTTTATGGCGGCTAGACAATGGGCTAGTCTATATAGGCCACTGCGCGTCTTTTCTAAAATGACGTCTTGCATATGACTCATAGAAATAGTAGATAGACTAGCTAGAATCAAACTTTCACTGTTCTATCTACTATTGATTCTAGTTGGTCTAGAATCAATAGATTAGAATTCTAGAACCATATGCAAGACGTCACATACGAACTAGTGCTATTCTATTGATTCTATTAGAATCAAACAGAAAGTTTGATTCTAGATTCAAATAGATTTGAATCTATTTATTGAATAGTGAAAAAGTCTTTTCTAAAATGACGTCTTGCATATGACTCATAGAAGTAGTAGATAGACTAGCTAGAATCAAAATATTTTGCACAAGGACTTGCATATGAGAATATGCGTATGACTCATAGAAATAGAATCAAACTTTCACTGCTTAATCTATTAAAAGTTTTATTGATTCTAGCTAGTCTATCTACTATTGATTCTAGCTGGTCTAGAATCAATAGTAAGTTTTTAAAATAAATTAGAATACAAGAAAGTTTGATTCTAGCTAGTCTATCTACTATTTCTTTGAGTCATATGCAAGACGTCATTTTAGAAAAGACGCGCAGTGGCCGATATTATTGTCTATTTAATAGACAATAATATCTTGTATATCGGAATAGTACATAGTTTGATTCTAGCTAGTCTATCTACTATTTCTATGAGTCATATGCAAGACGTCATTTTAGAAAAGACGCGCAGTGGCCGATATTATTGTCTATTTCTACCGATATTATATTCTTGCATATGACTCATAGAAATAGTAGATAGACTAGCTAGAATCAAACTTTCACTGCTGAATCTATTAAAAGTTTTATTGATTCTAGATAGTCTATCTACTATTGATTCTAGCTGGTCTAGAATCAATAGTAAGTTTTTAAAATCAATTAGAATACAAGAAAGTTTAATAAACTAGTGCTATTCTATTGATTCTATTAGAATCAAACAGAAAGTTTGATTCTAGATTCAAATAGATTTGAATCTATTTATTGAATAGTGAAAAAGTCTTTTCTAAAATGACGTCTTGCATATGACTCATAGAAATAGTAGATAGACTAGCTAGAATCAAAATATTTTGCACAAGGACTTGCATATGAGAATATGCGTATGAATCATAGAAATAGAATCAAACTTTCACTGCTGAATCTATTAAAAGTTTTATTGATTCTAGCTAGTCTATCTACTATTGATTCTAGCTGGTCTAGAATCAATAGTAAGTTTTTAAAATCAATTAGAATACAAGCAAGTTTGATTCTAGCTAGTCTATCTACTATTTCTATGAGTCATATGCAAGACGTCATTTTAGAAAAGACGCGCAGTGGCCGATATTATTGTCTATTTAATAGACGATAATATCTTGTATATCGGAATAGTAGATAGTTTGATTCTAGCTAGTCTATCTACTATTTCTATGAGTGATATGCAAGACGTCATTTTAGAAAAGACGCGCAGTGGCCGATATTATTGTCTATTTCGACCGATATTATATTCTTGCATATGACTCATAGAAATAGTAGATAGACTAGCTAGAATCAAACTTTCACTGCTGAATCTATTAAAAGTTTTATTGATTCTAGCTAGTCTAACTACTATTGATTCTAGCTGGTCTAGAATCAATAGTAAGTTTTTAAAATCAATTAGAATACAAGAAAGTTTAATAAAACTCATAGAAATAAAATTTTAAAAAACTTTGATTCTGGGCATGGATAGACCGCTCGATGTGCCACTCTTTATGGCGGCTAGAGAATGGGCTAGTCTATATCGGCCACTGCGCGTCTTTTCTAAAATGATGTCTTGCATATGACTCATAGAAATAGTAGATAGACTAGCTAGAATCAAACTTTCACTGTTCTATCTACTATTGATTCTAGCTGGTCTAGAATCAATAGATTAGAATTCTAGAACCATATGCAAGACGTCACATACGAACTAGTGCTATTCTATTGATTCTATTAGAATCAAACAGAAAGTTTGATTCTAGATTCAAATAGATTTGAATCTATTTATTGAATAGTGAAAAAGTCTTTTCTAAAATGACGTCTTGCATATGACTCATAGAAATAGTAGATAGACTAGCTAGAATCAAAATATTTTGCACAAGGACTTGCATATGAGAATATGCGTATGACTCATAGAAATACAATCAAACTTTCACTGCTGAATCTATTAAAAGTTTTATTGATTCTAGCTAGTCTATCTACTATTGATTCTAGCTGGTCTAGAATCAATAGTAAGTTTTTAAAATCAATTAGAATACAAGAAAGTTTGATTCTAGCTAGTCTATCTACTATTTCTATGAGTGATATGCAAGACGTCATTTTAGAAAAGACGCGCAGTGGCCAATATTATTGTCTATTTCTACCGATATTATATTCTTGCATATGACTCATAGAAATAGTAGATAGACTAGCTAGAATCAAACTTTCACTGCTGAATCTATTAAAAGTTTTATTGATTCTAGCTAGTCTAACTACTATTGATTCTAGCTGGTCTAGAATCAATAGTAAGTTTTTAAAATCAATTAGAATACAAGAAAGTTTAATAAAACTCATAGAAATAAAATTTTATAAAACTTTGATTCTGGGCAGGGATAGACCGCTCGATGTCCCACTCTTTATGGCGGCTAGAGAATGGGCTAGTCTATATCGGCCACTGCGCGTCTTTTCTAAAATGATGTCTTGCATATGACTCATAGAAATAGTAGATAGACTAGCTAGAATCAAACTTTCACTGTTCTATCTACTATTGATTCTAGCTGGTCTAGAATCAATAGATTAGAATTCTAGAACCATATGCAAGACGTCACATACGAACTAGTGCTATTCTATTGATTCTATTAGAATCAAACAGAAAGCTTGATTCTAGATTCAAATAGATTTGAAACTATTTATTGAATAGTGAAAAAGTCTTTTCTAAAATGACGTCTTGCATATGACTCATAGAAATAGTAGATAGACTAGCTAGAATCAAAATATTTTGCACAAGGACTTGCATATGAGAATATGCGTATGACTCATAGAAATAGAATCAAACTTTCACTGCTGAATCTATTAAAAGTTTTATTGATTCTAGCTAGTCTATCTACTATTGATTCTAGCTGGTCTAGAATCAATAGTAAGTTTTTAAAATCAATTAGAATACAAGAAAGTTTGATTCTAGCTAGTCTATCTACTATTTCTATGAGTCATATGCAAGACGTCATTTTAGAAAAGACGCGCAGTGGCCGATATTATTGTCTATTTAATAGACAATAATATCTTGTATATCGGAATAGTAGATAGTTTGATTCTAGCTAGTCTATCTACTATTTCTATGAGTCATATGCAAGACGTCATTTTAGAAAAGACGCGCAGTGGCCGATATTATTGTCTATTTCTACCGATATTATATTCTTGCATATGACTCATAGAAATAGTAGATAGACTAGCTAGAATCAAACTTTCACTGCTGAATCTATTAAAAGTTTTATTGATTCTAGCTAGTCTATCTACTATTGATTCTAGCTGGTCTAGAATCAATAGTAAGTTTTTAAAATCAATTAGAATACAAGAAAGTTTAATAAAACTCATAGAAATAAAATTTTATAAAACTTTGATTCTGGGCATGGATAGACCGCTCGATGTGCCACTCTTTATGGCGGCTAGAGAATGGGCTAGTCTATATCGGCCACTGCACGTCTTTTCTAAAATGACGTCTTGCATATGACTCATAGAAATAGTAGATAGACTAGCTAGAATCAAAATATTTTGCACAAGGACTTGCATATGAGAATATGCGTATGACTCATAGAAATAGAATCAAACTTTCACTGCTGAATCTATTAAAAGTTTTATTGATTCTAGCTAGTCTATCTACTATTGATTCTAGCTGGTCTAGAATCAATAGTAAGTTTTTAAAATCAATTAGAATACAAGAAAGTTTAATAAAACTCATAGAAATAAAATTTTATAAAACTTTGATTCTGGGCATGGATAGACCGCTCGATGTGCCACTCTTTATGGCGGGTAGAGAATGGGCTAGTCTATATCGGCCACTGTGCGTCTTTTCTAAAATGACGTCTTGCATATGACTCATAGAAATAGTAGATAGACTAGCTAGAATCAAACTTTCACTGTTCTATCTACTATTGATTCTAGCTGGTCTAGAATCAATAGATTAGATTTCTAGAACCATATGCAAGACTTCATATACGAACTAGTGCTATTCTATTGATTCTATTAGAATCAAACAGAAAGTTTGATTCTAGATTCAAATAGATTTGAATCTATTTATTGAATAGTGAAAAAGTCTTTTCTAAAATGACGTCTTGCATATGACTCATAGAAATAGTAGATAGACTAGCTAGAATCAAAATATTTTGCACAAGGACTTGCATATGAGAATATGCGTATGACTCATAGAAATAGAATCAAACTTTCACTGCTGAATCTATTAAAAGTTTTATTGATTCTAGCTAGTCTATCTACTATTGATTCTAGCTGGTCTAGAATCAATAGTAAGTTTTTAAAATCAATTAGAATACAAGAAAGTTTGATTCTAGCTAGTCTATATACTATTTCTATGAGTCATATGCAAGACGTCATTTTAGAAAAGACGCGCAGTGGCTGATATTATTGTCTATTTCTACCGATATTATATTCTTGCATATGACTCATAGAAATAGTAGATAGACTAGCTAGAATCAAACTTTCACTGCTGAATCTATTAAAAGTTATATTGATTCTAGCTAGTCTATCTACTATTGATTCTAGCTGGTCTAAAATAAATAGTAAGTTTTTAAAATCAATTAGAATACAAGAAAGTTTAATAAAACTCATAGAAATAAAATTAAATAAAACTTTGATTCTGGGCATGGAAAGACCGCTCGATGTGCCACTCTTTATGGCGGCTAGAGAATGGGCTAGTCTATATCGGCCACTGCGCGTCTTTTCTAAAATGACGTCTTGCATATGACTCATAGAAATAGTAGATAGACTAGCTAGAATCAAACTTTCACTGTTCCATCTACTATTGATTCTAGCTGGTCTAGAATCAATAGATTAGAATTCGAGAACCATATGCAAGACGTCACATACGAACTAGTGCTATTCTATTGATTCTATAAGAATCAAACAGAAAGTTTGATTCTAGATTCCAATAGATTTGAATCTATTTATTGAATAGTGAAAAAGTCTTTTCTAAAATGACGTCTTGCATACGACTCATAGAAATAGTAGATAGACTAGCTAGAATCAAAATATTTTGCACAAGGACTTGCATATGAGAATATGCGTATGACTCATAGAAATAGAATCAAACTTTCACTGCTGAATCTATTAAAAGTTTTATTGATTCTAGCTAGTCTATCTACTATTGATTCTAGCTGGTCTAGAATCAATAGTAAGTTTTTAAAATCAATTAGAATACAAGAAAGTATGATTCTAGCTAGTCTATCTACTATTTCTATGAGTCATATGCAAGACGTCATTTTAGAAAAGAGGCGCAGTGGCCGATATTATTGTCTATTTAATAGACAATAATATCTTGTATATCGTAATAGTAGATAGTTTGATTCTAGCTAGTCTATCTACTATTTCTATGAGTCATATGCAAGACGTCATTTTGGAAAAGACGCGCAGTGGCCGATATTATTGTCTATTTCTACCGATATTATATTCTTGCATATGACTCATAGAAATAGTAGATAGACTAGCTAGAATCAAACTTTCACTGCTAAATCTATTAAAAGTTTTATTGATTCTAGCTAGTCTATCTACTATTGATTCTAGCTGGTCTAGAAGATATAGTAAGTTTTTAAAATCAATTAGAATACAAGAAAGTTTAATAAAACTCATAGAAATAAAATTTTATAAAACTTTGATTTTGGGCATGGATAGACCGCTCGATGTGCCACTCTTTATGGCGGCTAGAGAATGGGCTAGTCTATATCGGCCACTGCGCGTCTTTTCTAAAACGACGTCTTGCATATGACTCATAGAAATAGTAGATAGACTAGCTAGAATCAAACTTTCACTGTTCTATCTACTATTGATTCTAGCTGGTCTAGAATCAATAGATTAGAATTCTAGAACCATATGCAAGACGTCACATACGAACTAGTGCTATTCTATTGATTCTATTAGAATCAAACAGAAAGTTTGATTCTAGATTCAAATAGATTTGAATCTATTTATTGAATAGTGAAAAAGTCTTTTCTAAAATAACGTGTTGCATATGACTCATAGAAATAGTAGATAGACTAGCTAGAATCAAAATATTTTGCACAAGGACTTGCATATGAGAATATGCGTATGACTCATAGAAATAGAATCAAACTTTCACTGCTGAATCTATTAAAAGTTTTATTGATTCTAGCTGGTCTAGAATCAATAGTAAGTTTTTAAAATCAATTAGAATACAAGAAAGTATGATTCTAGCTAGTCTATCTACTATTTCTATGAGTCATATGCAAGACGTCATTTTAGAAAAGACGCGCAGTGGCCGATATTATTGTCTATTTAATAGACAATAATATCTTGTATATCGGAATAGTAGATAGTTTGATTCTAGCTAGTCTATCTACTATTTTTATGAGTCATATGCAAGACGTCATTTTAGAAAAGACGCGCAGTGGCCGATATTATTGTCTATTTCTACCGATATTATATTCTTGCATATGACTCATAGAAATAGTAGATAGACTAGCTAGAATCAAACTTTCACTGCTGAATCTATTAAAAGTCTTATTGATTCTAGCTAGTCTATCTACTATTGATTCTAGCTGGTCTAGAATCAATAGTAAGTTCTTAAAATCAATTAGAATACAAGAAAGTTTAATAAAACTCATAGAAATAAAATTTTATAAGACTTTGATTCTGGGCATGGATAGACCGCTCGATGTGCCACTCTTTATGGTGGCTAGAGAATGGGCTAGTCTATTTCGGCCACTGCGCGTCTTTTCTAAAATGACGTATTGCATATGACTCATAGAAATAGTAGATAGACTAGCTAGAATCAAAATTTCACTGTTCTATCTACTATTGATTCTAGCTGGTCTAGAATCAATAGATTAGAATTCTAGAACCATATGCAAGACGTCACATACGAACTAGTGCCATTCTATTGATTCTATTAGAATCAAACAGAAAGTTTGATTCTAGATTCAAATAGATTTGAATCTATTTATTGAATAGTGAAAAAGTCTTTTCTAAAATGATGTCTTGCATATGACTCATAGAAATAGTAGATAGACTAGCTAGAATCAAATATTTTGCACAAGGACTTGCATATGAGAATATGCGTATGACTCATAGAAATAGAATCAAACTTTCACTGCTGAATCTATTAAAAGTTTTATTGATTCTAGCTAGTCTATCTACTATTGATTCTAGCTGGTCTAGAATCAATAGTAAGTTTTTTAAAATCAATTAGAATACAAGAAAGTTTGATTCTAGCTGGTCTATCTACTATTTCTATGAGTCATATGCAAGACGTCATTTTAGAAAAGACGCGCAGTGGCCGATATTATTGTCTATTTAATAGACAATAATATCTTGTATATCAGAATAGTAGATAGTTTGATTCTAGCTAGTCTATCTACTATTTCTATGAGTCATATGCAAGACGTCATTTTAGAAAAGACGCGCAGTGGCCGATATTATTGTCTATTTCTACCGATATTATATTCTTGCATATGACTCGTAGAAATAGTAGATAGACTAGCTAGAATCAAACTTTCACTGCTGAATCTATTAAAAGTTTTATTGATTCTAGCTAGTCTATCTACTATTGATTCTAGCTGGTCTAGAATCAATCGTAAGTTTTAAAAATCAATTAGAATACAAGAAAGTTTAATAAAACTCATAGAAATAAAATTTTATAAAACCTTTATTCTGGGCATGGATAGACCGCTCGATGTGCCACTCTTTATGGCGGCTAGAGAATGGGCTAGTCTATATCGGCCACTGCGCGTCTTTTCTAAAATGACGTCTTGCATATGACTCATAGAAATAGTAGATAAACTAGCTAGAATCAAACTTTCACTGTTCTATCTACTATTGATTCTAGCTGTCTAGAATCAATAGATTAGAATTCTAGAACCATATGCATGACGTCACATACGAACTAGTGCTATTCAATTGATTCTATTAGAATCAAACAGAAAGTTTGATTCTAGATTCAAATAGATTTGAATCTATTTATTGAATAGTGAAAAAGTCTTTTCTAAAATGACGTCTTGCATATGACTCATAGAAATAGTAGATAGACTAGCTAGAATCAAAATATTTTGCACAAGGACTTGCATATGAGATATGCGTATGACTCATAGAAATAGAATCAAACTTTCACTGCTGAATCTATTAAAAGTTTTATTGATTCTAGCTAGTCTATCTACTATTGATTCTAGCTGGTCTAGAATCAATAGTAAGTTTTTAAAAATCAATTAGAATACAAGAAAGTTTGATTCTAGCTAGTCTATCTACTATTTCTATGAGTCATATGCAAGACGTCATTTTAGAAAAGACGCGCAGTGGCCGATATTATTGTCTATTTAATAGACAATAATATCTTGTATATCGGAATAGTAGATAGTTTTGATTCTAGCTAGTCTAATCTACTATTTCTATGAGTCATATGCAAGACGTCATTTTAGAAAAGACGCGCAGTGGCCGATATTATTGTCTATTTCTACCGATATTATATTCTTGATATGACTCATAGAAATAGTAGATAGACTAGCTAGAATCAAACTTTCACTGCTGAATCTATTAAAAGTTTTATTGATTCTAGCTAGTCTATCTACTATTGATTCTAGCTGGTCTAGAATCAATAGTAAGTTTTTAAAATCAATTAGAATACAAGAAAGTTTAATAAAACTCATAGAAATAATATTTTATAAAACTTTGATTCTGGGCATGGATAGACCGCTCGATGTGCCACTCTTTATGGCGGCTAGAGAATGGGCTAGTCTATATCGGCCACTGCGCGTCTTTTCTAAAATGACGTCTTGCATATGACTCATAGAAATAGTAGATAGACTAGCTAGAATCAAACTTTCACTGTTCTATCTACTATTGATTCTAGCTGGTCTAGAATCAATAGATTAGAATTCTAGAACCATATGCATGACGTCACATACGAACTAGTGCTATTCAATTGATTCTATTAGAATCAAACAGAAAGTTTGATTCTAGATTCAAATAGATTTGAATCTATTTATTGAATAGTGAAAAAGTCTTTTCTAAAATGACGTCTTGCATATGACTCATAGAAATAGTAGATAGACTAGCTAGAATCAAAATATTTTGCACAAGGACTTGCATATGAGAATATGCGTATGACTCATAGAAATAGAATCAAACTTTCACTGCTGAATCTATTAAAAGTTTTATTGATTCTAGCTAGTCTATCTACTATTGATTCTAGCTGGTCTAGAATCAATAGTAAGTTTTTAAAATCAATTAGAATACAAGAAAGTTTGATTCTAGCTAGTCTATCTACTATTTCTATGAGTCATATGCAAGACGTCATTTTAGAAAAGACGCGCAGTGGCCGATATTATTGTCTATTTAATAGACAATAATATCTTGTATATCGGAATAGTAGATAGTTTGATTCTAGCTAGTCTATCTACTATTTCTATGAGTCATATGCAAGACGTCATTTTAGAAAAGACGCGCAGTGGCCGATATTATTGTCTATTTCTACCGATATTATATTCTTGCATATGACTCATAGAAATAGTAGATAGACTAGCTAGAATCAAACTTTCACTGCTGAATCTATTAAAAGTTTTATTGATTCTAGCTAGTCTATCTACTATTGATTCTAGCTGGTCTAGAATCAATAGTAAGTTTTTAAAATCAATTAGAATACAAGAAAGTTTAATAAAACCCATAGAAATAAAATTTTATAAAACTTTGATTCTGGGCATGGATAGACCGCTCGATGTGCCACTCTTTATGGCGGCTAGAGAATGGGCTACTCTATATCGGCCACTGTGCGTCTTTTCTAAAATGACGTCTTGCATATGACTCATAGAAATAGTAGATAGACTAGCTAGAATCAAACTTTCACTGTTCTATCTACTATTGATTCTAGCTGGTCTAGAATCAATAGATTAGATTTCTAGAACCATATGCAAGACTTCATATACGAACTAGTGCTATTCTATTGATTCTATTAGAATCAAACAGAAAGTTTGATTCTAGATTCAAATAGATTTGAATCTATTTATTGAATAGTGAAAAAGTCTTTTCTAAAATGACGTCTTGCATATGACTCATAGAAATAGTAGATAGACTAGCTAGAATCAAAATATTTTGCACAAGGACTTGCATATGAGAATATGCGTATGACTCATAGAAATAGAATCAAACTTTCACTGCTGAATCTATTAAAAGTTTTATTGATTCTAGCTAGTCTATCTACTATTGATTCTAGCTGGTCTAGAATCAATAGTAAGTTTTTAAAATCAATTAGAATACAAGAAAGTTTGATTCTAGCTAGTCTATATACTATTTCTATGAGTCATATGCAAGACGTCATTTTAGAAAAGACGCGCAGTGGCTGATATTATTGTCTATTTCTACCGATATTATATTCTTGCATATGACTCATAGAAATAGTAGATAGACTAGCTAGAATCAAACTTTCACTGCTGAATCTATTAAAAGTTATATTGATTCTAGCTAGTCTATCTACTATTGATTCTAGCTGGTCTAAAATAAATAGTAAGTTTTTAAAATCAATTAGAATACAAGAAAGTTTAATAAAACTCATAGAAATAAAATTAAATAAAACTTTGATTCTGGGCATGGAAAGACCGCTCGATGTGCCACTCTTTATGGCGGCTAGAGAATGGGCTAGTCTATATCGGCCACTGCGCGTCTTTTCTAAAATGACGTCTTGCATATGACTCATAGAAATAGTAGATAGACTAGCTAGAATCAAACTTTCACTGTTCCATCTACTATTGATTCTAGCTGGTCTAGAATCAATAGATTAGAATTCGAGAACCATATGCAAGACGTCACATACGAACTAGTGCTATTCTATTGATTCTATAAGAATCAAACAGAAAGTTTGATTCTAGATTCCAATAGATTTGAATCTATTTATTGAATAGTGAAAAAGTCTTTTCTAAAATGACGTCTTGCATACGACTCATAGAAATAGTAGATAGACTAGCTAGAATCAAAATATTTTGCACAAGGACTTGCATATGAGAATATGCGTATGACTCATAGAAATAGAATCAAACTTTCACTGCTGAATCTATTAAAAGTTTTATTGATTCTAGCTAGTCTATCTACTATTGATTCTAGCTGGTCTAGAATCAATAGTAAGTTTTTAAAATCAATTAGAATACAAGAAAGTATGATTCTAGCTAGTCTATCTACTATTTCTATGAGTCATATGCAAGACGTCATTTTAGAAAAGAGGCGCAGTGGCCGATATTATTGTCTATTTAATAGACAATAATATCTTGTATATCGTAATAGTAGATAGTTTGATTCTAGCTAGTCTATCTACTATTTCTATGAGTCATATGCAAGACGTCATTTTGGAAAAGACGCGCAGTGGCCGATATTATTGTCTATTTCTACCGATATTATATTCTTGCATATGACTCATAGAAATAGTAGATAGACTAGCTAGAATCAAACTTTCACTGCTAAATCTATTAAAAGTTTTATTGATTCTAGCTAGTCTATCTACTATTGATTCTAGCTGGTCTAGAAGATATAGTAAGTTTTTAAAATCAATTAGAATACAAGAAAGTTTAATAAAACTCATAGAAATAAAATTTTATAAAACTTTGATTTTGGGCATGGATAGACCGCTCGATGTGCCACTCTTTATGGCGGCTAGAGAATGGGCTAGTCTATATCGGCCACTGCGCGTCTTTTCTAAAACGACGTCTTGCATATGACTCATAGAAATAGTAGATAGACTAGCTAGAATCAAACTTTCACTGTTCTATCTACTATTGATTCTAGCTGGTCTAGAATCAATAGATTAGAATTCTAGAACCATATGCAAGACGTCACATACGAACTAGTGCTATTCTATTGATTCTATTAGAATCAAACAGAAAGTTTGATTCTAGATTCAAATAGATTTGAATCTATTTATTGAATAGTGAAAAAGTCTTTTCTAAAATAACGTGTTGCATATGACTCATAGAAATAGTAGATAGACTAGCTAGAATCAAAATATTTTGCACAAGGACTTGCATATGAGAATATGCGTATGACTCATAGAAATAGAATCAAACTTTCACTGCTGAATCTATTAAAAGTTTTATTGATTCTAGCTGGTCTAGAATCAATAGTAAGTTTTTAAAATCAATTAGAATACAAGAAAGTATGATTCTAGCTAGTCTATCTACTATTTCTATGAGTCATATGCAAGACGTCATTTTAGAAAAGACGCGCAGTGGCCGATATTATTGTCTATTTAATAGACAATAATATCTTGTATATCGGAATAGTAGATAGTTTGATTCTAGCTAGTCTATCTACTATTTTTATGAGTCATATGCAAGACGTCATTTTAG
>NW_027064029.1:0-28738 GCF_032884065.1 Artemia franciscana
AGGAAAAGAGCCTTTAATCACATTTTTTACATTTGCAATCATAAAATAGTCTAATATCTTCATTTTTTCAACATACGTAGCTATTACCCTCGAAAACTAAAACTTTTGAAATAGGAAAAGAGCCTTTAATCACATTCTTTACCATTTGCAATCATAAAATAGTCTAATATCTTCATTTTTTCCACAGACAAAGCTATTATCCTCGAAAACTAAAACTTTTGAAATATGAAAAGAGCCTTTAATTACATTCTTTACCATTTGCAATCATAAAATAGTCTAATATCTTCATTTTTTCAACATACGTAGCTATTACCCTCGAAAACTAAAACTTTTGACATAGGAAAAGAGCCTTTAATCACATTCTTTACCATTTGCAATCATAAAATAGTCTAATATCTTCATTTTTTCAACATACATAGCTATTACCCTCGAAAACTAAAACTTTTGAAATAGGAAAATAGCCTTTAATCACATTCTTTACCATGTGCAATCATAAAATAGTCTAATATCTTCATTTTTTTCACAGACCTAGCTATTACCCTCGAAAACTAAAACTTTTGAATAGGAAAAGAGCCTTGAATCACAATTTTTACCATTTGCAATCATAAAATAGTCTAATATCTTCATTTTTTCAACATACGTAGCTATTACCCTCGAAAACTAAAACTTTTGACATAGGAAAAGAGCCTTTAATCACATTCTTTACCATGTGCAATCATAAAATAGTCTAATATCTTCATTTTTTCCACAGACATAGCTATTACCCTCGAAAACTAAAACTTTTGAAATAGGAAAAGAGCCTTTAATCACATTCTTTACCATGTGCAATCATAAAATAGTCTAATATCTTACCCTCGAAAACTAAAACTTTTGACATAGGAAAAGAGCCTTTAATCACATTCTTTACCAGATGCAATCATAAAATAGTCTAATATCGTCATTTTTTCCACAGACATAGCTATTACCCTCGATAAATAAAACTTTTGAAATAGGAAAAGAGCCTTTAATCACATTCTTTACCATGTGCAATCATAAAATAGTCTAATATCGTCATTTTTTCCACAGACGTAGCTCTTACCCCGAAAACTAAAACTTTTGAAATAGGAAAAGAGCCTTTAATCACATTCTTTAGCATATGCAATCATGAAATAGTTTAATATCATCCTTTTTTTCACTGACGAAGCTATTACCCTCGAAAACTAAAACTTTTGAAATAGGAAAAGATCCTTTAATCACACTCTTTACCATGTGCAATCATAAAATAGTCTAAAATCTTCATTTTTTTCCACAGACGTAGCTATTACCCTTGAAAACTAAAACTTTTGAAATAGGAAAAGAGCCTTTAATCACATTCTTTACCATGTGCAATCATAAAATATTCTAATATCGTCATTTTTTCCACAGACATAGCTATTATCCCCAAAAACTAAAACTTTGGAAATAGGAAAAGAGCCTTTAATCACATTCTTTACCATGTGCAATCATAAAATAGTCTAATATGTTCATTTTTTCCACAGACATAGTTCTTACCCTCGAAACTAAAACTTTTGAAATAGGAAAAGAGCCTTTAATCACATTCTTTACCATTTGCAATCATAAAATAGCCTAATATCGTCATCTTTTTCCACGGACTTAGCTATTACCCCCGAAAACTAAAACTTTTGAAATAGGAAAAGAGCCTTTAATCACATTCTTTACCATGTGCAATCATAAAATAGTCTAATATCTTCATTTTTTCCACAGACATAGCTATTACCCTCTAAAACTGAAACTTTTGACATAGGAAAAGAGCCTTTAATCACATTCTTTACCATGTGCAATCATAAAATAGTCTAATATCTTCATTTTTCCACAGATATAGCTATTACCCTCGAAAACTAAAACTTTTGACATAGGAAAAGAGCCTTTAATCACATTCTTTACCATGTGCAATCATAAAACAGTCTAATATCTTCATTTTTTCCACGGACGAAGCTATTACCCTTGAAAACTAAAACTTTTGAAATAGCAAAAGAGCCTTTTATCACATTCTTTACCATGTGCAATCATAAAATAGTCTAATATCTTCATTTTTTCCATAGACTTAGCTATTACCCCCGAAAACTAAAACTTTTGAAATGGGAAAAGAGCCATCAATCAGATTCTTTACCATGTGCAATCATAAAATAGTCTAATATCTTCATTTTTTCCACAGACATAGCTATTACCCTCGAAAACTAAAACTTTTGAAATAGGAAAAGAGCCTTTAATCACATTCTTTACCATGTGCAATCATAAAATAGTCTAATATGTTCATTTTTTCCACAGACATAGATATTACCCTCAAAAACTAAAACTTTTGACATAGGAAAAGAGCCTTTAATCACATTCTTTACCAGGTGCAATCATAAAATAGTCTAATATCGTCATTTTTTTCCACAGACATAGCTATTACCCTCGATAACTAAAACTTTTGAAATAGGAAAAGAGCCTTTAATCACATTCTTTACCATGTGCAATCATAAAATAGTCTAATATCGTCATTTTTTCCACAGACGTAGCTCTTACCCCCGAAAACCAAAACTTTTGAAATAGGAAAAGAGCCTTTAATCACATTCTTTACCATGTGCAATCATGAAATAGTTTAATATCTTCCTTTTTTTCACTGACGAAGCTATTACCCTCGAAAACTAAAACTTTTGAATAGGAAAAGATCCTTTAATCACATTCTTTACCATGTGCAATCATAAAATAGTCTAATATCTTCATTTTTTCCAGAGACGTAGCTATTACCCTCGAAAACTAAAACTTTTGACATAGGAAAAGAGCCTTTAATCACATTCTTTACCATGTGCAATCATAAAATAGTCTAATATCGTCATTTTTTCCACAGACATAGCTATTATCCCCAAAAACTAAAACTTTTGAAATAGGAAAAGAGCCTTTAATCACATTCTTTACCATGTGCAATCATAAAATAGTATAATATGTTCATTTTTTCCACAGACATAGTTCTTACCCTCGAAAACTAAAAGTTTTGAAATAGGAAAAGAGCCTTTAATCACATTCTTTACCATTTGCAATCATAAAATAGTTTAATATCGTCATCTTTTTCCACGGACTTAGCTATTACCCCCGAAAACTAAAATATTTTGAAATAGGAAAAGAGCCTTTAATCACATTCTTTACCATGTGCAATCATAAAATAGTCTAATATCTTCATTTTTTCCACAGACATAGCTCTTACCCTCTAAAACTAAAACTTTTGAAATAGGAAAAGAGCCTTTAATCACATTCTTTACAATGTGCAATCATAAAATAGTCTAATATCTTCATTTTTTCCACAGACATAGCTATTACCCTCGAAAACTAAGACTTTTGACATAGGAAAAGAGCCTTTAATCACATTCTTTACCATGTGCAATCATAAAATAGTCTAATATCTTCATTTTTTCCACGGACGAAGCTATTACCCCTGAAAACTAAAACTTTTGAAATAGCAATAGAGCCTTTTATCACATTCTTTACCATGTGCAATCATAAAATAGTCTAATATCTTCATTTTTTCCATAGACTTAAGCTATTACCCCCGAAAACTAAAACTTTTGAAATGGGAAAAGAGCCTTTAATCACATTCTTTACCATGTGCAATCATAAAATAGTCTAATATCTTCATTTTTCCACAGACAAAGCTACTACCCTCGAAAACTAAAACTTTTGAAATAGGAAAAGAGCCTTTAATCACATTCTTTACCATGTGCAATCATAAAATAGTCTAATATTTTCATTTTTTCCACAGACATAGCTATTACCCTCGAAAACTAAAACTTTTGACATAGGAAAAGAGCCTTTATTCACATTCTTTACCATGTGCAATCATAAAATAGTCTAATATCGTCATTTTTTCCACAGACATAGCTATTACCCTCGATAACTAAAACTTTTGAAATAGGAAAAGAGCCTTTAATCACATTCTTTACCATGTGCAATCATAAAATAGTCTAATATCGTCATTTTTTCCACAGACGTAGCTCTTACCCCCGAAAACTAAAACTTTTGAAATAGGAAAAGAGCCTTTAATCACATTCTTTACCATGTGCAATCATGAAATAGTTTAATATCTTCCTTTTTTTCACTGACGAAGCTATTACCCTCGAAAACTAAACTTTTGAAATAGGAAAAGATCCTTTAATCACATTCTTTACCATGTGCAATCATAAAATAGTCTAAAATCTTCCTTTTTTCCACAGACGTAGCTATTACCCTCGAAAACTAAAACTTTTGACATAGGAAAAGAGCCTTTAATCCCATTCTTTACCATGTGCAATTATAAAATAGTCTAATATCGTCATTTTTTCGACAGACATAGCTATTATTCCCGAAAACTCAAACTTTGAAATAGGAAAAGAGCCTTTAATCACATTCTTTACCATGTGCAATTATAAAATAGTCTAATATCGTCATTTTTTCCACAGACATAGCTATTATCCCCGAAAACTAAAACTTTTGAAATAGGAAAATACCCTTTAATCACATTCTTTACCATTTGCAATCATAAAATAGTCTAATATCGTCATCCTTTTCCACGGATTTAGCTATTACTCCCGAAAACTAAAACTTTTGAAATAGGAAAAGAGCCTTTAATCACATTCTTTACCATATGCAATCATAAAATAGTCTAATATCTTCATTTTTTCCACAGACATAGCTATTACCCTCGAAAACTAAAATTTTTGAAATAGCAATAGAGCCTTTTATCACATTCTTTACCATGTGCAATCATAAAATAGTCTAATATCTTCATTTTTTCCATAGACTTAGCTATTACCCCCGAAAACTAAAACTTTTGAAATGGGAAAAGAGCCTTTAATCACATTCTTTACCATGTGCAATCATAAAATAGTCTAATATCTTCATTTTTCCACAGACAAAGCTATTACCCTCGAAAACTAAGACTTTTGACATAGGAAAAGAGCCTTTAATCACATTCTTTACCATGTGCAATCATAAAATAGTCTAATATCTTCATTTTTTCCACGGACGAAGCTATTACCCCTGAAAACTAAAACTTTTGAAATAGCAATAGAGCCTTTTATCACATTCTTTACCATGTGCAATCATAAAATAGTCTAATATCTTCATTTTTTCCATAGACTTAGCTATTACCCCCGAAAACTAAAACTTTTGAAATGGGAAAAGAGCCTTTAATCACATTCTTTACCATGTGCAATCATAAAATAGTCTAATATCTTCATTTTTCCACAGACAAAGCTACTACCCTCGAAAACTAAAACTTTTGAAATAGGAAAAGAGCCTTTAATCACATTCTTTACCATGTGCAATCATAAAATAGTCTAATATTTTCATTTTTTCCACAGACATAGCTATTACCCTCGAAAACTAAAACTTTTGACATAGGAAAAGAGCCTTTATTCACATTCTTTACCATGTGCAATCATAAAATAGTCTAATATCGTCATTTTTTCCACAGACATAGCTATTACCCTCGATAACTAAAACTTTTGAAATAGGAAAGAGCCTTTAATCACATTCTTTACCATGTGCAATCATAAAATAGTCTAATATCGTCATTTTTTCCACAGACGTAGCTCTTACCCCCGAAAACTAAAACTTTTGAAATAGGAAAAGAGCCTTTAATCACATTCTTTACCATGTGCAATCATGAAATAGTTTAATATCTTCCTTTTTTTCACTGACGAAGCTATTACCCTCGAAAACTAAAACTTTTGAAATAGGAAAAGATCCTTTAATCACATTCTTTACCATGTGCAATCATAAAATAGTCTAAAATCTTCCTTTTTTCCACAGACGTAGCTATTACCCTCGAAAACTAAAACTTTTGACATAGGAAAAGAGCCTTTAATCCCATTCTTTACCATGTGCAATTATAAAATAGTCTAATATCGTCATTTTTTCGACAGACATAGCTATTATTCCCGAAAACTCAAACTTTTGAAATAGGAAAAGAGCCTTTAATCACATTCTTTACCATGTGCAATTATAAAATAGTCTAATATCGTCATTTTTTCCACAGACATAGCTATTATCCCCGAAAACTAAAACTTTTGAAATAGGAAAATACCCTTTAATCACATTCTTTACCATTTGCAATCATAAAATAGTCTAATATCGTCATCCTTTTCCACGGATTTAGCTATTACTCCCGAAAACTAAAACTTTTGAAATAGGAAAAGAGCCTTTAATCACATTCTTTACCATATGCAATCATAAAATAGTCTAATATCTCATTTTTTCCACAGACATAGCTATTACCCTCGAAAACTAAAATTTTTGAAATAGCAATAGAGCCTTTTATCACATTCTTTACCATGTGCAATCATAAAATAGTCTAATATCTTCATTTTTTCCATAGACTTAGCTATTACCCCCGAAAACTAAAACTTTTGAAATGGGAAAAGAGCCTTTAATCACATTCTTTACCATGTGCAATCATAAAATAGTCTAATATCTTCATTTTTTCCACAGACAAAGCTACTACCCTCGAAAACTCAAACTTTTGAAATAGGAAAAGAGCCTTTAATCACATTCTTTACCATGTGCAATCATAAAATAGTCTAATATTTTCATTTTTTCCACAGACATAGCTATTACCCTCGAAAACTAAAACTTTTGACATAGGAAAAGAGCCTTTATTCACATTCTTTACCATGTGCAATCATAAAATAGTCTAATATCGTCATTTTTTCCACAGACATAGCTATTACCCTCGATAACTAAAACTTTTGAAATAGGAAAAGAGCCTTTAATCACATTCTTTACCATGTGCAATCATAAAATAGTCTAATATCGTCATTTTTTCCACAGACATAGCTCTTACCCCCGAAAACTAAAACTTTTGAAATAGGAAAAGAGCCTTTAATCACATTCTTTACCATGTGCAATCATGAAATAGTTTAATATCTTCCTTTTTTTCACTGACGAAGCTATTACCCTCGAAAACTAAAACTTTTGAAATAGGAAAAGATCCTTTAATCACATTCTTTACCATGTGCAATCATAAAATAGTCTAAAATCTTCATTTTTTCCACAGACTTAGCTATTACCCCCGAAAACTAAACATTTGAAATAGGAAAAGAGCCTTTAATCACATTCTTTACCATGTGCAATCATAAAATAGTCTAATATCTTCCTTTTTTCCACATACGTAGCTATTACCCTCGAAAACTAAAACTTTTGACATAGGAAAAGAGCCTTTAATCACATTCTTTACCATGTGCAATTATAAAATAGTCTAATATCGTCATTTTTTCCACAGACATAGCTATTATTCCCGAAAACTAAAACTTTTGAAATAGGACAAGAGCCTTTAATCACATTCTTTACCATGTGCAATTATAAAATAGTCTAATATCTTCATTTTTTCCACAGACATAGCTATTATCCCCGAAAACTAAAACTTTTGAAATAGGAAAATACCCTTTAATCACATTCTTTACCATTTGCAATCATAAAATAGTCTAATATCGTCATCCTTTTCCACGGATTTAGCTATTACTCCCGAAAACTAAAACTTTTGAAATAGGAAAAGAGCCTTTAATCGCATTCTTTACCATGTGCAATCATAAAATAGTCTAATATCGTCATTTCTTCAACAGACATAGCTATTACCCTCGAAAACTAAAACTTTGGAAATAGGAAAAGAGCCTTTAATCACATTCTTTACCATGTGCAATCGTAAAATAGTCTAATATCTTCATTTTTTCCACAGACATAGCTATTACCCTCGAAAACTAAAACTTTGAAATAGAAAAAGAGCCTTTAATCACATTTTTTACCATGTGCAATCATAAAATAGTCTAATATCTTCATTTTTTCCTCAGACATAGCTATTACCGTCGAAAACTAAAACTTTTGAAATAGGAAAAGAGCCTTTAATCACATCTTTACCATGTGCAATCATAAAATAGTCTAATATCTTCATTTTTTCCACGGATTCAGTCAAAGTAAAGAGAACAAAATGATTAGATGTAATATCTTAAAGCTAATCTTGCTTATTAGCATCGTCACTTCAACGAAGTTCAACCAGACTGTCGAAAAGAATGAAATTAGTTTCATTCAAACTAAAGAGAACAAAATGATTAGATGCAATATCTTAAAGCTAATCTTGCTTGTTTAGCATCCTTACTTCAACGAAGTTCAACCGGGACTGGCGAAAAGAATGAAATTAGTTTTATTCAAACTAAAGAGAACAAAATTATTTGATGTAATTTCTTAAAGCTAATCTTGCTTGTTTAGCATCCTTACTTCAACGAAGTTCAACAAGGACTGGCGAAAAGAATGAAATTAGTTTCATTCAAACTAAAGAGAACAAAATGATTAGATGCAGTTTCTTATGGCTAATCTTGCTTGGTTAGCATCCTTAATTCAACGAAGTTCAACCAGAACTGGCAAAAAGAATGAAATTAGTTTCATTCAAACGAAAGAGAACAAAATGATTAGATATAATTTCTTAAAGCTAATCTTGCTTGTTTAGCATCCTTACTTCAACGAAGTTCAACCAGGACTAGCGAAAAGAATGAAATTAGTTTCATTCAAACTAAAGAGAACAAAATGATTAGATGCAATTTCTTAAGGCTAATTTTGCTTGTTTGGCATCCTTACTTGAACGAAGTTCAACCAGGACTGGCGAAAAGAATGAATTAGTTTCATTCAAATTAAAGAGAAAAAAATGATTAGATGCAATTTCTTAAGGCTAATTTTGCCTGTTAAGCATCCCTACTTCAACGAAGTTCAACCAGGACTGGCAAAAAGAATGAAATTAGTTTCATTCAAACTAAAGAGAACAAAATGATTAGAAGTGATTTCTTAAAGCTAATCTTGCTTGTTTAGTATCCTTACTTCAACGAAAGTTCAATCAGGACTGGTGAAAAGAATTGAATTAGTTTCATTGAAACTAAAGAGAAAAGAATGATTAGATGTAATTTCTTAAAGCTAATCTTGCTTGTTTAGCATCCTTACTTCAACGAAGTTCAACTAGGACTGGCGAAAAGAATGAAATTAGTTTCATGCAAACTAAAGAGAACAAAATGATTAGATGTAATTTCTCAAAGCTAATCTTGCTTGTTTAGCCTCCTTACTTCAACGACGTTCAACCAGGACCGGTGAAAAGAATGAAATTAGTTTCATTTAAACTAAAGAGAACAAAATGATTAGATGCAATTTCTTAAAGCTAATCTTGCTTGTTTAGCATCCTTACTTCAACGAAGTTCAACCAGGACTGGCGAAAAAAATGAAATTAGTTTCATTCAAACTAAAGAGAACAAAATGATTAGATGTAATCTCTTAAAGCTAATCTTGCTTGTTTAGCATCCTTACTTCAACAAAGTTCAACCAGGACCGGCGAAAAGAATGATATTAGATTTATTCAAACTAAAGAGAACAAAATTATTAGATGCAATTTCTTAAGGCTAATCTTGCCTGTTAAGCATCCCTACTTCAACGAAGTTCAACCAGGACTGGCAAAAAGAATGAAATTAGTTTCACTCAAACTAAAGAGAACAAAATGAATAGATGAAATTTCTTAAAGCTAATTTGCTTGTTTAGCATCCTTACTTCAACGAAGTTCAACCAGGACTGGCGAAAGAATGAAATTAGTTTCATTCAAACTAAAGAGAACAAAATGAATAGATGTAATTTCTTAAAGCTAATCTTGCTTGTTTAGCATCCTTACTTCAACGAAGTTCAAAGGGGACTGGTGAAAAAAAATGAAATTAGTTTCATTCAAACTAAAGAGAACAAAATTATTAGATGTAATCTCTTAAAGCTAATCTTGCTTGTTTAGCATCCTTACTTCAACGAAGTTCAACCAGGACCGGCGAAAAGAATGATATTAGATTCATTCAAACTAAAGAGAACAAAATGATTAGATGCAATTTCTTAAGGCTAATCTTGCCTCTTAAGCATCCCTACTTCAACGAAGTTCAACCAGGACTGGCAAAAAGAATGAAATTAGTTGATAACTAATTTCTCTTTAGTTTGAATGAAACTAATTTCATTCTTTTCGCCAGTCCTGGTTGAACTTCGTTGAAGTAAGGATGCTAAACAAGCAAATTAGCTTTAAGAAATTACATCTAATCATTTTGTTCTCTTTAGTTTGAGTGAAACTAATTTCATTCTTTTTGCCAGTCCTGGTTGAACTTCGTTGCAGTAAGGATGCTAAACAAGCAAGATTAGCTTTAAGCAATTACATCTAATCATTTTGTTCTCTTTAGTTTCAATGAAACTAATTCAATTATTTTCACCAGTCCTGATTGAACTTTCGTTGAAGTAAGGATACTAAACAAGCAAGATTAGCTTTAGGAAATCGCTTCTAATCATTTTGTTCTCTTTAGTTTGAATGAAACTAATTTCATTCTTTTTGGCAGTCCTGGTTGAACTTCGTTGAAGTAGGGATGCTTAACAGGCAAGATTAGCCTTAAGAAATTGCATCTAATCATTTTGTTCTCTTTAGTTTGAATGAAACTAATTTCATTCTTTTCGCCAGTCCTGGTTGAACTTCGTTGAAGTAGGGATGCTAAACAGGCAAGATTAGCTTTAAGAAATTTTATCTAATCATTTTGTTCTCTTTAGTTTGAATGAATCTATTATCATCCTTTTCGCCGGTCCTGGTTGAACTTCGTTGAAGTAAGGATGCTAAACAAGCAAGATTAGCTTTAAGAGATTACATCTAATCTTATTGTTCTCTTTAGTTTGAATGAGACTAATTTCATTCTTTTCGCCAATCCTGGTATAACTTCGTTGAAGTAAGGATGCTAAACAAGCAAGATTAGCTTTAAGAAATTACATCCCATCATTTTGTTCTCTTTAGTTTGAATGAAACTAATTTAATTCGTTTCGCCAGTCCTGGTTGAACTTTCGTTGAAGTAAGGAAGCTAAACAAGCAAGATTACCTTTAAGAAATTGCTTCTAATCATTTTGTTCTCTTTAGTTTGAATGAAACTAATTTCATTCTTTTTGCCATTTTCAGTTGAACTTCGTTGAAGTAGGGATGCTAAACAGGCAAGATTAGCCTTAGGAAATTGCATCTAATCATTTTGTTCTCTTTAGTTGAATGAAACTAATTTCATTCCTTTCGCCAGTCCTGGTTGAACTTCGTTGAAGTAAGGATGCTAAACAAGCAAGAATAGCTTTCAGAAATTATATCAAATCATTTTGTTCTCTTTAGTATGAATGAAAATAAATTCATTCTTTTCGCCCTTTTTGTTCCTTTTCGTTTGAATGAAACTAATTTCCTTCTTTTTGCCAGTCCTGGTTGAACTTCGTTTAAATAAGGATTCTAAACAAGCAAGATTAGCTTTCAGAAATTATATCTAATCATTTTATTCTCTTTAGTTTGAATGAAACTAATTTCATTCTTTTCGCCAGTCCTCGTTGATCTTTCGTTGAAGTAAGGATGCTAAACAAACAAGATTAGCTTTAAGAAATTACATCTAATCATTTTTTTCTCTTTAGTTAAAATGAAACTAATTTCATTCTTTTCGCCAGTCCTGGTTAAACTTCGTTGAAGTAAGGTTGCTAAACAAGCAAGATTAGCTTTAATAAATTATATCTAATCATTTTGTTCTCTTTAGTTTGAATGAAACTAATATCATTCTTTTCGCTACTCACGGTTGAACTTCGTTGAAGTAAGGATGCTAAACAAGCAAAATTAGCTTTAAGAAATTGCATTTAATCATTTTGTTCTCTTTAGTTTGAATGAGACTAATTTCATTTTTTCGCCAGTCCAGGTTGAACTTCGTTGAAGTAAGGATGCTAAACAAGCAAGATTAGCTTTAAGAAATTGCATCTAATCATTTTGTTTTCTTTAGTTTGTATGAAACTAATTTCATTCTTTTCGCCAGTATTGGTCGAACTTCGTTGGCGTAAGGATGCTAAACAAACAAGATTAGATTTAAGAAATTACATCTAATCATTTTGTTCTCTTTAGTTAAAATGAAACTAATTTCATTCTTTTCGCCAGTCCTGGTTAAACTTCGTTGAAGTAAGGATGCTAAACAAGCAGGATTAGCTTTAAGAAATTGCATCTAATCATTTTGTTCTATTTAGTTTCAATGAAAGTAATTTCATTCAATTCACCAGTCCTGGTTGGACTTTTGTTGAAGTAGGGATGCTAAAAAAGCAAGATTAGCTTTAAGAGATTACATCTAATCATTTTGTTCTCTTTAGTTTGAATAAAACTAATTTCATTTTTTTCGCCAGTCCTGGTTGAACTTCGTTGAAGTAAGGATGCTAAACAAGCAAGATTAGCTTTAAGAAATTGCATCTAATCATTTTGTTCTCTTTAGTTTGAATGAAACTAATTTCATTCTTTTCGAAAGTCCTGGTTGAACTTTGTTGAAGTAAGGATGCTAAACAGGCAAGATTAGCTTTAAGAAATTACATCTAATCATTTTGTTCTCTTTAATTTGAATGAAACTAATTTCATTCTTTTCGCCAGTCCTGGTTGAACTTTCGTTGAAGTAAGGATGCTAAACAAGCAAGATTAGCTTTAAGAAATTACATCTAATCATTTTGTTCTCTTTAGTTTGAATGAAACTAATTTCATTCTTTTTGCTAGTCCTGGTTGAACTTCGTTGAAGTAAGGATGCTAAACAAGCAAAATTAGCTTTAAGAAATTACATCTAATCATTTTGTTCTCTTTAGTTTGAATAAAACTAATTTCATTCTTTTCGCCAGTCCTGGTTGAACCTCGTTGAAGTAAGGATGCTAAACAAGCAAGATTAGTTTTTAAAAAATGCATCTATACATTTTGTTTTCTTTAGTTTAAATGAAACTAATTTCATTCTTTTCGCCAGTCCAGGTTGAATTTCGTTGAAGTAAGGATGCTAAACAAGCAATATTAGCTTTAAAAATTGCATATAATCATTTTGTTCTCGTTAGTTTGAATAAAACGAATTTCATTCTTTTCGCCAGTCCTGGTTGAACTTCGTTGAAGTAAGGATGCTAAACAAGCAAGATTAGCTTTAAGAAATTACATCTAATCATTTTGTTCTCTTTAGTTTGAATGAAACTAATTTCATTCTTTTTGCCAGTCCTGGTTGAACTTCGTTGAAGTAGGGATGCTTAAGAGGCAAGATTAGCCTTAAGAAATTGCATGTAATCATTTTGTTCTCTTTAGTTTGATATGAATCTAATATCATTCTTTTCGCCGGTCCTGGTTGAACTTCGTTGAAGAAAGGATGCTAAACAAGCAAGATTAGCTTTTAGAGATTACATCTAATCATTTTGCTCTCTTTAGTTTGAATGAAACTAATTCAATTTTTTTCACCAGTCCCCTTTGAACTTCGTTGAAGTAAGGATGCTAAACAAGCAAGATTGGCTTTAAGAAATTGCATCTAATCATTTTGTTCTCTTTAGTTTGAATGAAACTAATTTCATTTTTTTCGCCAGTCCTGGTTGAACTTCGTTCAAGTAAGGATGCTAAACAAGCAAGATTAGCTTTAAGGAATTGCATCTAATCATTTTGTTCTCTTTAGTTTGAATGAAACTAATTTCATTCTTTTCGCCGGTCCTGGTTGAACGTCGTTGAAGTAAGGATGCTAAACAAGCAAGATTAGCTTTAAGAGATTACATCTAATAATTTTGTTCTCTTTAGTTTGAATGAAACTAATTTCATTCTTTTCGCCAGTCCTAGTTGAACTTCGTTGAAGTAAGGATGCTAAACAAGCAAGATTAGCTTTAAGAAATTACATCTAATCATTTTGTTCTCTTTAGTTTCAATGAAACTAATTCAATTCTTTTCACCAGTCCTGATTGAACTTTCGTTGAAGTAAGGATACTAAACAAGCAAGATTAGCTTTAAGAAATCGCTTCTAATCATTTTGTTCTCTTTAGTTTGAATGAAACTAATTTCATTCTTTTTGCCAGTCCTGGTTGAACTTCGTTGAAGTAGGGATGCTTAACAGGCAAAATTAGCCTTAAGAAATTGCATCTAATCATTTTGTTCTCTTTAATTTGAATGAAACTAATTTCATTCTTTTCGCCAGTCCTGGTTGAACTTCGTTCAAGTAAGAATGCCAAACAAGCAAAATTAGCTTTAAGAAATTGCATCTAATCATTTTGTTCTCTTTAGTTTGAATGAAACTAATTTCATTCTTTTCGCCAGTCCTGGTTGAACTTCGTTGAAGTAAGGATACTAAACAAGCAAGATTAGCTTTAAGAAATTACATCTAATCATTTTGTTCTCTTTCGTTTGAATGAAACTAATTTCATTCTTTTCGCCAGTTCTGGTTGAACTTCGTTGAATTAAGGATTCTAACCATGCAAGATTAGCCATAAGAAATTGCATCTAATCTTTTGTTCTCTTTAGTTTGAATGAAACTAATTTCATTCTTTTCGCCAGTCCTTGTTGAACTTCGTTGAAGTAAGGATGCTAAACAAGCAAGATTAGCTTTAAGAAATTACATCAAATAATTTTGTTCTCTTTAGTTTGAATAAAACTAATTTCATTCTTTTCACCAGTCCCGGTTGAACTTCGTTGAAGTAAGGATTCTAAACAAGCAACATTAGCTTTAGGATATTGCATCTAATCATTTTCTTCTCTTTAGTTTGAATGAAACTAATTTCATTCTTTTCGACAGTCCTGGTTGAACTTCGTTGAAGTAATGATGCTAAATAAGCAAGATTAGCTTTAAGATATTACATCTAATCATTTTGTTCTCTTTACTTTGAATGAATCCGTGGAAAAAATGTAGATATTAGACTATTTTATGATTGCGCATGGTAAAGAATGTGATTAAAGGCTCTTTTCCTATTTCAAAAGTTTTAGTTTTCGACGGTAAAAGCTATGTCTGTGGAAAAAAGAAGATATTAGACTATTTTATGATTGCACATGGTAAAGAATGTGATTAAAGGCTCTTTTTCTATTTCAAAAGTTTTAGTTTTCGAGGGTAATAGCTATGTCTGTGGAAAAAATGAAGATATTAGACTATTTTATGATTGCACATGGTAAAGAATGTGATTAAAGGCTCTTTTCCTATTTCAAAAGTTTTAGTTTTCGGGGGTAATAGCTAAGTCCTTGGAAAAAGATGACGATATTAGACTATTTTATGATTGCAAATGGTAAAGAATGTGATTAAAGGCTCTTTTCCTATTTCAAAAGTTTTAGTTTTCGAGGGTAAGAGCTATGTCTTTGGAAAAAATGAAGATATTAGACTATTTTATGATTGCACATGGTAAAAAATGTGATTAAAGGCTCTTTTCCTATGTCAATAGTTTTAGTTTTCGAGGGTAATAGCTACGTCTATGGAAAAAATGAAGATATTAGACTATTTTATGATTGCACATGGTAAAGAATGTGATTAAAGGCTCTTTTCCTATTTCAAATGTTTTAGTTTTCGGGGGTAATAGCTACGTCTGTGGAAAAATGAAGATATTAGACTATTTTTTGATTGCACGTGGTTAAGAGTGTGATTAAAGGATCTTTTCCTATTTCAAAAGTTTTAGTTTTCGAGGGTAAGAGCTATATCTTTGGAAAAAATGAAGATATTAGACTATTTTATGATTGCACATGGTAAAAAATGTGATTAAAGGCTCTTTTCCTATGTCAATAGTTTTAGTTTTCGAGGGTAATAGCTACGTCTGTGGAAAAAATGAAGATATTAGACTAGTTTATGATTGCACATGGTAAAGAATGTGATTAAAGGCTCTTTTCCTATTTCAAATGTTTTAGTTTTCGGGGGTAATACCTACGTCTGTGGAAAAAATGAAGATATTAGACTTTTTTTTGATTGCACATGGTAAAGAATGTGATTAAAGGATCTTTTCCTATTTCAAAAGTTTTAGTTTTTGAGGGTAATACCTTCGTCAGTGAAAAAAAAGGAAGATATTAAACTATTTCATGATTGCACATGGTAAAGAATGTGATTACAAGGCTCTTTTCCTATTTGAAAAGTTTTAGTTTTCGGGGGAAAGAGCTACGTCTGTGGAAAAAATGACGATATTAGACTATTTTATGATTGCACATGGTAAAGAATGTGATTAAAGGCTCTTTTCCTATTTCAAAAGTTTTAGTTATCGAGGGTAATAGCTATGTCTGTGGAAAAAATGACGATATTAGACTATTTTATGATTGCACATGGTAAAGAATGTGATTAAAGGCTCTTTTCCTATGTCAAAAGTTTTAGTTTTCGAGAGTAATAGCTATGTCTGTGGAAAAAATGAAGATATTAGACTATTTTATGATTGCACATGGTAAAGAATGTGATTAAAGGCTCTTTTCCTCTTTCAAAAGTTTTAGTTTTCGAGGGTTATAGCTATGTCTGTGGAAAAAATGAAGATATTAGACTATTTTATGATTGCACATGGTAAAGAATGTGATTAAAGGCTCTTTTCCTATATCAAAAAATTAAGTTTTCGGGGGTAATAGCTACGTCCGTGGAAGAAATGAAGATATTAGACTATTTTATGATTGCGCATGGTAAAGAATGTGATTAAAGGCTCTTTTCCTACTTCAAAAGTCTTAGTTTTTGAGGGTAATAGCTACGTCTGTGGAAAAAATGATGATATTAGACTATTTTATTATTGCACATGCTAAAGAATGTGATTAAAGGCTCTTTTCCTATGTCAAAAGTTTTAGTTTTCGGGGATAATAGCTACGTTTGTGGAAATTTTTAAGATATTAGACTATTTTATGATTGCACATGGTAAAGAATGTGATTAAAGGCTCTTTTCCTATTTCAAAAGTTTTAGTTTTCGGGGGTAATAGCTTCGTCCGTTTAAAAAATGAAGATATTAGACTATTTTATGATTGCACATGGTAAAGAATGTGATTAAAGGCTCTTTTCCTATGACAAAAGTTTTAGTTTTCGAGGGTAATAGCTATGTCCGTGGAAAAAATGAAGATATTAGACTATTTTATGATTGCGCATGGTAAAGAATTTAATTAAAGGCTCTTTTCCTATATCAAAAGTTTTAGTTTTCGGGGGTAATAGCTACGTCTGTGGAAAAAATGAAGATATTAGACTATTTTATGATTGCACATGGTAAAGATTCTGATTAAAGGCTCTTTTCCTATTTCAAAAGTTTTAGTTTTCGGGGGTAATAGCTATGTCCGTGGAAGAAATGAATATATTAGACTATTTTATGATTGCGCATGGTAAAGAATGTGATTAAAGGCTCTTTTCCTATTTAAAAAGTTTTAGTTTTCGGGGGTAATAGCTAAATCTGTGGAAAAAATGAAGATATTAGACTATTTTATGATTGCACATGGTAAAGAATGTGATTAAAGGCTCTTTTCCTATGTCAAAAGTTTTAGTTTTCGAGGGTAATAGCTATGTCTGTGGAAAAAATGAAGATATTAGACTATTCTTTACCATGTCCAATCATAGAATGGTCTAATATCTTCATTTTTTTCCACAGATGTAGCTTTTACCCCCGAAATCTAAAACTCTTGAAATAGGAAAAGAGCTTTTAATCATATTCTTTACCATGTGCAATCATAAAATTGTCTAATATCTTCATTTTTTCCACAAACATAGCTTTTACCCTCGAAAACTAAAACTTTTGAAATAGGAAAAGAGTCTTTAATTAGATTCTTTACCATGTGCAATCATAAAATAGTCTAATATCTTCATTTTTTCAACACACGTAGCTATTACCCCCGAAAACTAAAACTTTTGAAATAGGGAAAGAGCCTTTAATCAAATTCTTTACCATGTGCAATCATAAAATAGTCTAATATCTTCATTTTTCCCACAGACGTAGCTATTACCCCCGAAAACTAAAACTTTTGAAATAGGAAAAGAGTCTTTAATCAGATTCTTTACCATGTGCAATCATAAAATAGTCTAATATCTTCATTTTTTTAACATACGTAGCTATTACCCCCCGAAAACTAAAACTTTTGAAATAGGAAAAGAGCCTTTAATCACATTCTTTACAATGTGCTATCGTAAAATAGTCTAATATCTTCATTTTTTCCACAGACATAGCTCTTATCCCCGAAAACTAAAACTTTTGAAATAGGAAAAGAGCCTTTAATCACATTCTTTACCATGTGCAATCATAAAATAGTCTAATATCTTAATTTTTTCCACGGACGTAGCTATTAAGCCCGAAAACTAAAACTTTTGAAATAGGAAAAGAGCCTTTAATCAGATTCTTTACCATGTGCAATCATAAAATAGTCTAATATCTTCATTTTTTCCACAGACGTAGCTATTACCCCCGAAAACTAAAACTTTTGCAATGAGAAAAGAGCCTTTAATCACATTCTATACCATGTGCAATCATAAAATAGTCTAATATCTTCATTTCTCCACAGACATAGCTCTTACCCCCGAAAACTAAAACTTTTGAAATAGGGAAAGAGCCTTTACTCACATTCTTTACCATGTGCAATCATAAAATAGTCTAATATCTTCATTTTTTCCACGGACGTAGCTATTACCCCCCGAAAACTACTACTTTTGAAATAGGAAGAGAGCCTTTAATCAGGTTCTTTACCATGTGCAATCACAAAATAGTCTAATATCTTCATTTTTTCCACAGACGTAGCTATTACCCCCGAAAACTAAAACTTTTGAAATAGGAAAAGAGCCTTTAATCAGATTCTTTAACATGTGCAATCATGAAATAGTTTAATATCTTCATTTTTTCCGCGGACGAAGTTATTACCCTCGAAAACTACAACTTTTAAAATAGGAAAAGAGCCTTTAATCACATTCTTTACCATGCACAATCATAAAATATTCTAGTATCTTAATTTCTTCCACAGACGTAGCTATTATCCCCAAAAACTAAAACTTTTGAAATAGGAAAAGAGCCTTTAATCACATTCTTTACCATGTGCAATCATAAAATAGTCTAATATCTTAATATTTTCCACAGATGTAGCTATTATCCCCGAAAACTAAAACTTTTCAATAGGAAAGGAGGCTTTAATCACATTCTTTACCATGTGCAATCATAAAATAGTCTAATATCTTCATTTTTTCCACAGACATAGCTATTACCCTCGAAAACTAAAACTTTTGAAATAGGAAAAGAGCCTTTAATCACATTCTTTACCATGTGCAATCATAAAATAGTCTAATATCGTCATCTTTTTCCACTGACTTAGCTATTACCCCCGAAAACTAAAACTTTTGAAATAGGAAAAGAGCCTTTAATCACATTCTTTACCATGTGTAATCGTGAAATAGTTTAATATCTTCATTTTTTCACGGACGAAGCTATTATCCCCCAAAACTAACACTTTTTAAATAGGAAAAGAGCCTTTAATCAAATTCTTTACCATGTGCAATCATAAAATAGTCTAATATCTTCATTTTTTCCACAGACATAGCTCTTACCCCCGAAAACTAAAACTTTTTAAATAGAAAAAGAGCCTTTAATCACATTCTTTACCATGTGCAATCATAAAATAGTCTAATATCTTCATTTTTTCCACAGACATAGCTCTTACCACCGAAAACTAAAACTTTTTAAATAGGAAAAGAGCCTTTAATCACATTCTTTATCATGTGCAATCATAAAATAGTCTAATATCTTCATTTTTTCCACAGACATAGCTATTACCCTCGAAAACTAAAACTTTTGACATAGGAAAAGAGCCTTTAATCACATTCTTTACCATGTGCAATCATAAAGTAGTCTAATATCTTCATTTTTTCCACAGACGTAGCTATTACCCCCGAAAAATAAAACTTTTGAAATAGGGAAAGAGCCTTTAATCATATTCTTTACCATGTGCAATCATAAAATATTCCAATGTCGTCATCTTTATCCACGGATTTAGCTATTATCCCCGAAAACTAAAACTTTTGAAATAGGAAAAGAGCCTTTAATCACATTCTTTACCATATGCAATCATAAAATAGTCTAATATCTTCATTTTATCCACAGACTTAGCTCTTACCCCCCTAAAACTAAAACTTTTGAAATAGGAAAAGAGCCTTTAATCACATTCTTTACCATGTGCAATCATAAAATAGTCTAATATCTTCATTTTTTCCACAGACGTAGCTATTACCCCCGAAAACTAAAACTTTTGAAATAGGAAAAGAGTATTTAATCAAATTCTTTACCATGCGCAATCATAAAATATTCTAGTTTCTTAATTTCTTCCACAGACATAACTATTATCCCCAAAAACTAAAATTTTTGAAATAGGAAAAGAGCCTTTACTCACATTCTTTAACATTTGCATTCATAAAATAGTCTAATATCTTCATTTTTTCCACGGATGTAGCTATTACCCCCGAAAACTAAAACTTTTGAAATAGGAAAAGAGCCTTTAATCACATTCTTTACCATGTGCAATCAGAAAATAGTCTAATATCTTCAATTTTTTCAACATACGTAGCTCTTACCCCCGAAAACTAAAACTTTTGAAATAGGAAAAGAGCCTTTAATCACATTCTTTACCATGCGCAATCATAAAATAGTCTAATATCGTCATTTTTTCAACATACGTAGCTATTACCCTCGAAAACTAAAACTTTTGAAATAGGAAAAGAGCCTTTAATCACATTCTTTACCATGTGCAATCATAAAATAGTCTAATATCTTCCTTTTTTCCACAGACGTTGCTATTATCCCCGAAAACTAAAACTTTTGAAATAGGAAAAGAGTCTTTAATCACATTCTTTACCATGTGCAATCATAAAATAGTTCAATATCTTCATTTTTTTCCACAGACATAGCTATTACCCCCCGAAAACTAAAACTTTTGAAATAGGAAAAGTGCCTTTAATCAGATTCTTTACCATGTGCAATCATAAAATAGTCTAATATCTTCATTTTTTCTACAGACGTAGCTATTAACCCCGAAAACTAAAACTTTTGAAATAGGAAAAGAGCCTTAAATCATATTCTTTACCATGTGCAATCATAAATAGTCTAATATCTTCATTTTTCCCACGGACCTAGCTATTACCCCCGAAAACTAAAACTTTTGAAATAGGAAAAGAGCCTTTAATCACATTCTCTACCATGTGCAATCATAAAATAGTCTAATATCTTCTTACTCTTGAAAACTAAAACTTTTGAAATAGGGAAAGAGCCTTTAATCACATTCTTTACCATGTGCAATCATAAAATATTCCAATGTCGTCATCTTTATCCACGGATTTAGCTATTATCCCCGAAAACTAAAACTTTTGAAATAGGAAAAGAGCCTTTAATCACATTCTTTACCATATGCAATCATAAAATAGTCTAATATCTTCATTTTATCCACAGACTTAGCTCTTACCCCCGAAAACTAAAACTTTTGAAATAGGAAAAGAGCCTTTAATCACATTCTTTACCATGTGCAATCATAAAATAGTCTAATATCTTCATTTTTTCCACAGACGTAGCTATAACCCCCGAAAACTAAAACTTTTGAAATAGGAAAAGAGCCTTTAATCACATTCTTTACCATGTGCAATCATAAAATAGTCTAATATCTTCATTTGTTCCACAGACGTAGCTATTACCCCGAAAACAAAAACTTTTGAAATAGGAAAAGAGTATTTAATCAAATTCTTTACCATGCGCAATCATAAAATATTCTAGTTTCTTAATTTCTTCCACAGACATAACTATTATCCCCAAAAACTAAAACTTTTGAAATAGGAAAAGAGCCTTTAATCACATTCTTTACCATGTGCAATCATAAAATAGTCTAATATCTTCATTTTTTCCACAGACATAGCTATTGCCCCCGAAAACTAAAACTTTTGAAATAGGAAAAGAGCCTTTAATAACATTCTTTACCATGTGCAATCATAAAATAGTCTAATATCTTCATTTTTTCCACAGACATAGCTATTACCCATGAAAACTAAAACTTTTGACATAGGAAAAGAGCCTTTAATCACATTCTTTACCATGTGCAATCATAAAATAGTTTAATATCTTCATTTTTTTCCACGAACGTAGCTATTACCCCCGAAAACTAAAACATTTGAAAAAGGAAAAGAGCCTTTAATCACATTCTTTACCATGTGCAATCATAAAATAGTCTAATATCTTAATTTTTTCCACAGACGTAGCTATTACCCCCGAAAACAAAAACTTTTGAAATAGGAAAAGAGCCTTTAGTCACATTCTTTACCATGTGCAATCATAAAATAGTCTAATATCTTCATTTTTTCCACAGACGTAGCTATTACCCTCGAAAACTAAAACTTTTGAAATAGGAAAAGAGCCTTTACTCACATTCTTTAACATTTGCATTCATAAAATAGTCTAATATCTTCATTTTTTCCACGGATGTAGCTATTACCCCCGAAAACTAAAACTTTTGAAATAGGAAAAGAGCCTTTAATCACATTCTTTACCATGTGCAATCATAAAATAGTCTAATGTCTTCATTTTTTCCACAGACGTAGCTATTACCCCCGAAAACTAAAACTTTTGAAATAGGAAAAGAGCCTTCAATCACATTCTTTACCATGCGCAATCATAAAATGGTCTAATATCTTTATTTTTTCCACAGACGTAGCTATTACCCCCGAAAACTAAAAACATTTGACATAGGAAAAGAGCCTTTAATCACATTCTTTACCATGTGCAATCAGAAAATAGTCTAATATCTTCAATTTTTTCAACATACGTAGCTCTTACCCCCGAAAACTAAAACTTTTGAAATAGGAAAAGAGCCTTTAATCACATTCTTTACCATGCGCAATCATAAAATAGTCTAATATCGTCATTTTTTCAACATAAGTCGCTATTACCCTCGAAAACTAAAACTTTTGAAATAGGAAAAGAGCCTTTAATCACATTCTTTATCATGTGCAATCATAAAATAGTCTAATATCTTCATTTTTTCCACAGACATAGCTATTACCCTCGAAAACTAAAACTTTTGACATAGGAAAAGAGCCTTTAATCACATTCTTTACCATGTGCAATCATAAAGTAGTCTAATATCTTCATTTTTTCCACAGACGTAGCTATTACCCCCGAAAACTAAAACTTTTGAAATAGGGAAAGAGCCTATAATCATATTCTTTACCATGTGCAATCATAAAATATTCCAATGTCGTCATCTTTATCCACGGATTTAGCTATTATCCCCGAAAACTAAAACTTTTGAAATAGGAAAAGAGCCTTTAATCACATTCTTTACCATATGCAATCATAAAATAGTCTAATATCTTCATTTTATCCACAGACTTAGCTCTTACCCCCGAAAACTAAAACTTTTGAAATAGGAAAAGAGCCTTTAATCACATTCTTTACCATGTGCAATCATAAAATAGTCTAATATCTTCATTTTTTCCACAGACGTAGCTATTACCCCCCGAAAACTAAAACTTTTGATATAGGAAAAGAGCCTTTAATCACATTCTTTACCATGTGCAATCATAAAATAGCCTAATATCTTCATTTTTTCCACAGACGTAGCTATTACCCCCGAAAACTAAAACTTTTGAAATAGGAAAAGAGTATTTAATCTAATTCTTTACCATGCGCAATCATAAAATATTCTAGTTTCTTAATTTCTTCCACAGACATAACTATTATCCCCAAAAACTAAAACTTTTGAAATAGGAAAAGAGCCTTTAATCACATTCTTTACCATGTGCAATCATAAAATAGTCTAATATCTTCATTTTTTCCACAGACATAGCTATTGCCCCCGAAAACTAAAACTTTTGAAATAGGAAAAGAGCCTTTAATAACATTCTTTACCATGTGCAATCATAAAATAGTCTAATATCTTCATTTTTTCCACAGACATAGCTATTACCCATGAAAACTAAAACTTTTGACATAGGAAAAGAGCCTTTAATCACATTCTTTACCATGTGCAATCATAAAATAGTTTAATATCTTCATTTTTTCCACGAACGTAGCTATTACCCCCGAAAACTAAAACGTTTGAAATAGGAAAAGAGCCTTTAATCACATTCTTTACCATGTGCAATCATAAAATAGTCTAATATCTTATTTTTTCCACAGACGTAGCTAATTACCCCCGAAAACAAAAACTTTTGAAATAGGAAAAGAGCCTTTAATCACATTCTTTACCATGTGCAATCATAAAATAGTCTAATATCTTCATTTTTTCCACAGACGTAGCTATTACCCTCGAAAACTAAAACTTTTGAAATAGGAAAAGAGCCTTTACTCACATTCTTTAACATTTGCATTCATAAAATAGTCTAATATCTTCATTTTTTCCACGGATGTAGCTATTACCCCCCGAAAACTAAAACTTTTGAAATAGGAAAAGAGCCTTTAATCACATTCTTTACCATGTGCAATCATAAAATAGTCTAATGTCTTCATTTTTTCCACAGACGTAGCTATTACCCCCGAAAACTAAAACTTTGAAATAGGAAAAGAGCCTTCAATCACATTCTTTACCATGCGCAATCATAAAATGGTCTAATATCTTTATTTTTTCCACAGACGTAGCTATTACCCCCGAAAACTAAAACATTTGACATAGGAAAAGAGCCTTTAATCACATTCTTTACCATGTGCAATCAGAAAATAGTCTAATATCTTCAATTTTTTCAACATACGTAGCTCTTACCCCCGAAAACTAAAACTTTTGAAATAGGAAAAGAGCCTTTAATCACATTCTTTACCATGCGCAATCATAAAATAGTCTAATATCGTCATTTTTTCAACATACGTAGCTATTACCCTCGAAAACTAAAACTTTTGAAATAGGAAAAGAGCCTTTAATCACATTCTTTACCAGGTGCAATCATAAAATAGTCTAATATCTTCCTTTTTTCCACAGACGTTGCTATTATCCCCGAAAACTAAAACTTTTGAAATAGGAAAAGAGTCTTTAATCACATTCTTTACCATGTGCAATCATAAAATAGTTCAATATCTTCATTTTTTCCACAGACATAGCTATTACCCCCGAAAACTAAAACTTTTGAAATAGGAAAAGTGCCTTTAATCACATTCTTTACCATGTGCAATCATAAAATAGTCTAATATCTTCATTTTTTCTACAGACGTAGCTATTAACCCCGAAAACTAAAACTTTTGAAATAGGAAAAGAGCCTTAAATCATATTCTTTACCATGTGCAATCATAAATAGTCTAATATCTTCATTTTTCCCACGGACCTAGCTATTACCCCCGAAAACTAAAACTTTTGAAATAGGAAAAGAGCCTTTAATCACATTCTCTACCATGTGCAATCATAAAATAGTCTAATATCTTCTTACCCTTGAAAACTAAAACTTTTGAAATAGGGAAAGAGCCTTTAATCACATTCTTTACCATGTGCAATCATAAAATATTCCAATGTCGTCATCTTTATCCACGGATTTAGCTATTATCCCCGAAAACTAAAACTTTTGAAATAGGAAAAGAGCCTTTAATCACATTCTTTACCATATGCAATCATAAAATAGTCTAATATCTTCATTTTATCCACAGACTTAGCTCTTACCCCCGAAAACTAAAACTTTTGAAATAGGAAAAGAGCCTTTAATCACATTCTTTACCATGTGCAATCATAAAATAGTCTAATATCTTCATTTTTTCCACAGACGTAGCTATAACCCCCGAAAACTAAAACTTTTGAAATAGGAAAAGAGCCTTTAATCACATTCTTTACCATGTGCAATCATAAAATAGTCTAATATCTTCATTTGTTCCACAGACGTAGCTATTACCCCGAAAACTAAAACTTTTGAAATAGGAAAAGAGTATTTAATCAAATTCTTTACCATGCGCAATCATAAAATATTCTAGTTTCTTAATTTCTTCCACAGACATAACTATTATCCCCAAAAACTAAAACTTTTGAAATAGGAAAAGAGCCTTTAATCACATTCTTTACCATGTGCAATCATAAAATAGTCTAATATCTTCATTTTTTCCACAGACTTAGCTATTGCCCCCCGAAAACTAAAACTTTTGAAATAGGAAAAGAGCCTTTAATAACATTCTTTACCATGTGCAATCATAAAATAGTCTAATATCTTCATTTTTTCCACAGACATAGCTATTACCCATGAAAACTAAAACTTTTGACATAGGAAAAAGAGCCTTTAATCACATTCTTTACCATGTGCAATCATAAAATAGTTTAATATCTTCATTTTTTCCACGAACATAGCTATTACCCCCGAAAACTAAAACGTTTGAAATAGGAAAAGAGCCTTTAATCACATTCTTTACCATGTGCAATCATAAAATAGTCTAATATCTTAATTTTTTCCACAGACGTAGCTATTACCCCCGAAAACAAAAACTTTTGAAATAGGAAAAGAGCCTTTAATCACATTCTTTACCATGTGCAATCATAAAATAGTCTAATATCTTCATTTTTTCCACAGACGTAGCTATTACCCTCGAAAACTAAAACTTTTGAAATAGGAAAAGAGCCTTTACTCACATTCTTTAACATTTGCATTCATAAAATAGTCTAATATCTTCATTTTTTCCACGGATGTAGCTATTACCCCCGAAAACTAAAACTTTTGAAATAGGAAAAGAGCCTTTAATCACATTCTTTACCATGCGCAATCATAAAATGGTCTAATATCTTTATTTTTTCCACAGACGTAGCTATTACCCCCGAAAACTAAAACATTTGACATAGCAAAAGAGCCTTTAATCACATTCTTTACCATGTGCAATCAGAAAATAGTCTAATATCTTCAATTTTTTCAACATACGTAGCTCTTACCCCCGAAAACTAAAACTTTTGAAATAGGAAAAGAGCCTTTAATCACATTCTTTACCATGCGCAATCATAAAATAGTCTAATATCGTCATTTTTTCAACATACGTAGCTATTACCCTCGAAAACTAAAACTTTTGAAATAGGAAAAGAGCCTTTAATCACATTCTTTACCATGTGCAATCATAAAATAGTCTAATATCTTCCTTTTTTCCACAGACGTTGCTATTATCCCCGAAAACTAAAACTTTTGAAATAGGAAAAGAGTCTTTAATCACATTCTTTACCATGTGCAATCATAAAATAGTCTAATATCTTCATTTTTTCAACATACGTAGCTATTACCCCTCGAAAACTAAAACTTTTGAAATAGGAAAAGAGCCTTTAATCACATTCTTTACCATGTGCAATCATAAAATAGTCTAATATCTTCCTTTTTTCCACAGACATAGCTATTACCCCCGAAAACTAAAACTTTTGAAATAGGAAAAGTTCCTTTAATCATATTCTTTACCATGTGCAATCATAAATAGTCTAATATCTTCATTTTTCCCACGGACCTAGCTATTACCCCCGAAAACTAAAACTTTTGAAATAGGAAAAGAGCCTTTAATCACATTCTCTACCATGTGCAATCATAAAATAGTCTAATATCTTCTTACCCTTGAAAACTAAAACTTTTGAAATAGGAAAAGAGCCTTTAATCAAATTCTTGACCATATGCAATCATAAAATAGTTTAACATCGTCATCTTTTTCCACGGACTTAACTATTACCCCCCAAAAACTAATCTTTTTAAATAGGAAAAGAGCCTTTAATCACATTCTTTACCATGTGCAATCATAAAATAGTCTAACATCTTCATTTTTTCCACGGATGTAGCTATTACCCCCGAAATCTAAAACTTTTGAAATAGGAAAAGAGCCTTTAATCACATTCTTTACCATGTGCAATCATAAAATAGTCTAATATCTTCATTTTTTCCACAGACTTAGCTATTACCCTCGAAAACTAAAACTTTTGAAATGGGAAAAGAGCCATTAATCACATTCTTTACCATGAGCAATCATGAAATAGTTTAATATCTTCATTTTTTCCACAGACAAAGCTATTATCCACAAAAACTAAAACTTTTTAAATAGGAAAAGAGCCTTTAATCACATTCTTTACCATGTGCAATCATAAAATAGTCTAGTATCGTCATCTTTTTCCACTGACTTAGCTATTACCCCCGAAAACTAAAACTTTTGAAAAGGAAAAGAGCCTTTAATCACATTCTTTAACATTTGCATTCATAAAATAGTCTAATATCTTCATTTTTTCCACGGATGTAGCTATTACCCCCGAAAACTAAAACTTTTGAAATAGGAAAAGAGCCTTTAATCACATTCTTTACCATGTGCAATCATAAAATAGTCTAATGTCTTCATTTTTTCCACATACGTAGCTATTACCCCCGAAAACTAAAACTTTTGAAATAGGAAAAGAGCCTTCAATCACATTCTTTACCATGCGCAATCATAAAATGGTCTAATATCTTTATTTTTTCCACAGACGTAGCTATTACCCCCGAAAACTAAAACATTTGACATAGGAAAAGAGCCTTTAATCACATTCTTTACCATGTGCAATCAGAAAATAGTCTAATATATTCAATTTTTCAACATACGTAGCTCTTACCCCCGAAAACTAAAACTTTTGAAATAGGAAAAGAGCCTTTAATCACATTCTTTACCATGCGCAATCATAAATAGTCTAATATCGTCATTTTTTCAACATACGTAGCTATTACCCTCGAAAACTAAAACTTTTGAAATAGGAAAAGAGCCTTTAATCACATTCTTTACCATGTGCAATCATAAAATAGTCTAATATCTTCCTTTTTTCCACAGACGTTGCTATTATCCCCGAAAACTAAAACTTTTGAAATAGGAAAAGAGTCTTTAATCACATTCTTTACCATGTGCAATCATAAAATAGTCTAATATCTTCATTTTTTCAACATACGTAGCTATTACCCTCGAAAACTAAAACTTTTGAAATAGGAAAAGAGCCTTTAATCACATTCTTTACCATGTGCAATCATAAAATAGTCTAATATCTTCCTTTTTTCCACAG